>NW_006263644.1:194085-200064 GCF_000469605.1 Apis dorsata | reverse complement strand
AAGAATATATATATATATATATATATATATGATCGTATCGAGGAATAATTTTAATGCCGGTTTAACGATGCCAGCGCCTCTATGGGGCGAATGGCAAAGCAGGATCATGGTCGTTGGAGTTTTGCAGAGAATAAAAGACAGAATATTAATAAAAATCAATCGAGGTAACGCGAATGGAATTTGGGATTTATTGAGTGATATGTAGTGAAATTAATTTAGGTATTTGATATTATGTGTATTGAAAAGAAAAAAAAATAATTTTTGAAAGAGAATATAATTGTATATAAGAAATTGATTTATATTTAATTTTAGTAATTGAAGATAATTTAAATGTTTTAATTCTGGAATTAAATTAATACGTGATAAATTTAGGAAGAAAATAATGTACAAGAGAATTGTGAAATAAACGAGGTTCGCGAAATCGTGATGCAATCCATATTTCATTGAATGAGACGTAGCTGCGTAATAGGCATATCGGCTTTTGAGATCGGCTTTTCTTCATTTCAAGAACGAAAAGGTCCGAGATTGCCGCCATTTCCCAACGGAGCACCTTTGATAAGGAAGCTTCGAAGATTTATGTCCTCGGTAACCCCTCCTTTTCCCTTTTTGTCCCTCCCTTTTCAATCTCATACACTCTCACTGTTCCTGTATATCTAAGATATTTCACTCCTAATTACACGATTACCCTTAATACGTATTTCAATATGCGTAATTATCCGCAATCGGGCATGCTCAAATATCAAACTATCCGATTATTTATCCCTTTGATACAGTAGAAGGAGAAAATTAAATTATTATTACAATTAAAATTCTAAATTCAATATTTAATCGATAAAACCTCTTCAATTTTTAGATCCAGATTCTTTATAAAATTTTCCACGAAATATCGTATAACCCAATATTAAATATTGACAACTCTATGTTCATCTAATATGTGTATAACTAATAACATACTTATCTTATAATATCGTAAAATATTAATAGAAAAGAATTATATTCAGTCATGCTGCGAGACCATATTAACAATGTAATATTCCTTTCATTAACTTCGTATTATCTTATCATTTTCTCATTACCCGCAAAAATGTCGTTCGGAATAATGTGAGAAAAAGTGACAAGAGAGAGAGAGAGAGAGAGGGGGGAAGAAACAAGGACAGGGAGGGAAGAAGATGGAACAAGAAAACTGTCGAGAAGGGGGTCGCGAGTATTTCAGGGGAATTGGTGGAGGAGGAACGAGCTCGTTACCTCTTCCTGTTCCGTGGATAGAGACTCACCTTTTCCACGCCATCATCCCCACATCCTGTACCAACTACACCCCCGCGACCTCTCCTTTGCACGACCTCGCGCTTGTCCGATAAGGAATTTGATTTAAAAATTCCAACGACTCGCCCTTTTATGTAAATACACGTAGACGGTTCGACGAGCAGGAAAAATCAGCGGCAAAGGTGTCATCCCCCTCTCCCCCCTCTCATTCCACCCTTACGACGCGGTAGTTATATTATTTTTCTTCTCCTCTTGCGAGGAAAAGAAATACGTCGAACCGTGGATATAATATTAAATTCTTTTCATTACACATATTGTGACAAAGCTGAATGATGATTTTTTTTTTTTTTAATTCAATCGTATATTTTTAACTACGCGTTCTTCTTCGTAATTATTTTATTTAAATTAAAAAGAAAATAATAATCGAGCATCATATTATTTTTCAATTACGTCGAGTTATTAGAAAAATTTTGCACGTATCATCGAATATATATATTAAAAATCATGTTTAGGTTATTTTATTTCCTGCAGAATAGTGCACGATATCTTATCGAAAATAAAATAGAAAATAATTATCGAAGTTATTATCGATGAATGTTCCCGTTAACAGCGAGAAATTTCGCGTTTAATATGCATTACGGGGCGACATTACGGTTTCAACAACGGTTTTCCCATCGTTGTTAAGAAAATTGTTGTGGAAAGTAGGAGATCTACTAAGGGCGGGAAATAATTCTACAATTATTCTAGGTTAAATTGTAAGAAGCGGGCGTTGGTGGCGGGTCGGGTTGGAGAACGGCATCCATATTTATAAGGCTCGCATCGTGAATTCGTCAGCAGTTTCTTCTATAACGATTAACCCGCTCCTCTCCTCTGTCTTCGTCCCATCGCCACGAATTTAATGAATGCCACGTTGCTTCTTTCTTGCTTTTCACTCGGTTACATAATCGGCATTATGACTTTCAACAAGGAAACGGATGAACGGAAGAATTTTCTATTAAATTTCATGTCTCTTGTAAATACCGTTTCAATTAACCCGTCCCCCCCGATTCGACCAATTTTAATTGAAGTATCCATTAAACGGTACGCCCCATGTACGCCCCGGTTATAATTTCGCTTCGTCTCGATTCGCGGATCGCAGACAGAAATAAAATAAAAAAAAAAAAAAGAAAAAAGAAAAGAAAAGAAAAGAAAAGAAAAAGAAAAAGGGAAAAAAGGAGAAAGGAAACGAATGGGGATATAAGATGGCGAATGTCTCGTTCAATGATTGTTTGAATTTACGAGTGTATTAACGATTCTATCTCGAAAGTTTCTTGTATTTGTATCGATATTATTATTATTATTATGAGAAATTGCTCCGTATCTACCATGATAAAATTATAAATATAGAAAAATTCTTTCCTCTAATTAATTAATCAATGTCATGAAATATTATTTTTCACGTATCATAGATATATTTTCACACGTATTCAAAATTCTTATTATTTTTTACATAAATATAAATTAAATACTGTCGATATTTATATATTTCTCGTTATCTGTATTAAAATATTCTCTTAAATATTATATTTCGACCAAATAGATATAATACGTGTATTATGTAATATTTATCAGGATATAAGATCAAATCTTCCAATTAGATAGATTTGATTTTGTCATAATAACACGTTTCTATTATTCTTTTGATACTTATCGTAATATCAAAGTCGCGAGTAAGTAACACCCAAAATTGATATCCCCCAAAAATTGATGGATTACATCACCGATTGATCGTTGCAAGAATAGCCACTGCCACTTCCGTTTCCCTCCGGGACAGAAAAATATTTTTCGAAGGTCCGATTGAAATGAACGGTTGGCGGAGCACGTCTAAAAACTTCCACTTTAATGGATCGAATATTGACGAGGAAGACGAGATGCTCTTTCCCGCGAAAAGTCCACGGTGGGAGGCACTTATGTCCTTTACGATGCTTCCATTACGGAGAACATTACGTGACGATGGAAGAAAAGGTGGGAAAGGGGATAGAGAAAGAAAGATGGGCTCGTCGTCGATGCGCACGCAAATGCGAGTACATAGGTACGATGTGGCGAGCAATTAACTTAATGTCTTGAAGCCATTAGCCTGTCGTCGTTGATGCGACGCTTCGTAAACAGTATCCGCTCGTCTTGATTGTGTACAGGACTTGTCGCGGGACGACAAAGAGGAGGGAGAGAGAGAGAGGGAGAGAGAGAGGAGGGGGTTGAAAACGCCAATTCGCGATGCATGTATGCTGATTAATCGAAAATCGATCGAGGGACGGTTATTGACTCGAATTTTAGACCTGTTTGTCAGAAAGCGCAAGATAGAGTGATACGATCTTTGGAAATTTAATTGTAAGGAACACGGATGTCAGTATCCATTTTTTTTAATATTATTTTAATATTTCTTCGATCTTCCATCTATGATATATGATTCTATCTATTTGTTCGAATTAATTATCCTCGATTTATTCTTTCAACAATTGTCGATGTAAAAATACAATTACTCGAAAATATTATTAATTATATTTTATGGAGACTCGAGTAAAACAATCTTTCAAATTTTCTCCTCATTATTTTCTCTTCGTTTGTTCTTCGATAAAATTTATCAAGATATATTAATTTTTGTATATTTATCATTTTAAATTATCTGCCATATCTTATATTTCATGATACAATTCGAAGATAACGAAAGATCTTTCCCTCTAAATTGTATCGTGAACAACAAATTAATTAAAATAAACAAACAAATATTCCACTTCCAACAAAATTTCCACCACCTTTCCTCCTCCTCGTGCGTCCGGTTTTTCACCTCATTCCCCTCCTTCTTTTTCTTCCCCTCCTCTCAACGTACGTGACCACTTATATGGAGCCGTAAAAATAAATTTCCATACGAAGATGGCTATCTCGTATGGCGAGAAAGAGCCGGTCTCGTCGCCGCTTCCGAGCTGGACACCGTCCAGCGCGATTCGTTGCGCTTAATGGGGCCGCCTATCGTTACAGGGTGCATACACGGAGGTTTGAGGAACGACACGTGGGTGCAAGCGGTCACGTGCAAGTGCACGCAACCCAGATAGAGCGCACACTCGAGTGCACACTTTCACGTTCACCATCGGGATCACCTGCTGCCGCCTGTCCACATGTCGCCCGCAGGCAAGATCGCTCAACCGACACCGGGCCCATTCTCGGGCCCAATCGTCTCTTCGATTACACCACTTTTCTTTCCTTTTCTTCTCTCCTCTTTCTCTTTCTTTCTTTTCTTTTTTTCTTTTTATGCCTGCTCTTGGCTTTTCCCGAGTCAAGATGAGCCGACAAAAATTCGTCTTCCTCTTCGCTGTCAAACCCTATCAGGGGAAGACGTATCAATTAATCTCTCGTCCCTCCGAAAGAGACGCGGACTCGGCGATTTTGTTCGATCTTTGAGCTCTTGGAAACGCTTTTGGAAATTGCGTTAACGGTGTGGATATTTTTTTGGGAAACGATGATTTAACGATCGAGGAGAAAAGCGAAGAGTTTTTGGGAGAGGTGTGATTCGTGTTAGAGAAAATATTATTCTTTAATATTCGTTAATTGCCGAGAGGTAAAGATAAAATTTATTAAGTAGAAATTTACTAAAATCGACAAATAAAAATCCATCCTACGAATTGAATTAAATATTTTTAATATTTAAACGCGTATTTATTTAAAAATATTCTTTCGAACCATCTGTTTCCTTTCATGGAAACGTAACATTCATCAAATTCTACCAACTCGAAAGAATCTTCTAATCGATCCCATCGATCATCCCAATAATAGACTTCTACTAATCTTCCTACTCGTATCATTTTCATCGTATCTATCCCATTCCAAGCCGACCTTGACTCGGGTTGAACCCTAGTTCGTCCATCGTCCAACGGTAAATTAGCGGCAGATCTTCACGGGCGAAAGAAGTCTACGTGGTTTACCTGTTCTTCCTTTTTCGGCTCTCAAATTGATTGGTGGACCAATTAAGCTTGAAGAATCAGGAGCTCGTAAACGACGTTCTCACGCTCGATCGACTCTCGCGTTTATGTGTACGGAAATTCAGAAACCGCTTTATATATAACCGCTACGATAATATATAAAGTGTTTATATACAGAATTCGATTTATAACGCTACAATAATATATAAAGTGTTTACATATAGAATTAAGAATTAATTGTACGAACGAAAGACGAAACGAGAATAATATAAATATTATACGTATTACTCGCTTGTTTTAATAAATTCTTTATTTATCGATAGAAAGAATTAATTTTTCGTAGTTTTTAATATTTTTTATTTGCAGAAGTTTAAGTTTTCGAACATTCAACCTCTAATTTGGAATATTAATATATTTTTTTTTGTAGAAAATGCAAATATTCAAATTTGTTCTTTTAAACATTGATTTATTATGCAAATAAATAAATTTTTATGCAATGTTTTTAAATATTTTTTTTTAAACAAGTAATAAATATGAAAGGAGGAATAATTTTATTAGATGTTATTTCACTTCTTCATACTCTTACACTTTAACATAAAAATTATTATTTTTTATCACTTCTATTATGATATACATAAATAATTTCATAAAATTATTAAAAAATATTCTTTATTTTTCTTTTAAAAGTTGATCGTATCATCTAGCTATTATTTCTTATTATTTTTCGAATAAAAATAAGATTAGAATATACATTTATATAAAC
>NW_006263644.1:189316-193859 GCF_000469605.1 Apis dorsata | reverse complement strand
AAAAAAAAAAAAAAAAAAAAAAAAAAAACGCCCCGTACACGTGTGTGTACACGCGTGGCTGGGCCATTGCCTCTGTGTCTGGTCCTTTTAGAAGACGATCTTCCAGGCGATTTGCTCCCGACACCGGTCCTGAAGTGGATCGGTGTCCGTTCTTCAGGATTCCGCCAGATTGAGCCTCCTTTATGGTTCAACTCACGCCACAAGACTCGGTTATGCCTCGGCTCCCACCTCTTTCCATCCGCCACCTCTACACTTTCTTTATACACTGACTGAGACAACGACTTTGTTGCACGCTCCTCTGACTCGTAGTCGCAGATTCCCTTTGACCGGTCGATCAGGCTTCACGCCAACCGAAAAGTCGGAAAGACTCGTTTTCCCTTGAGCGATTATATTTTATATCGAGCTTCGATGTAAGTACGTATGACGAGTATTTGCCTTCCATTTTTTTCTCTTTTTTTGGTGGAATGATATTTCGAAAGAAATTGTAGCAATTGAAATAACGGGAATGAATATTAAAATTATTGATAAATGCGTATAGTTATATTTGTGGAATAAATTTGAAAGAGATAAGAGAGAGAAAAATTTGACAAACTATATATCTATGCGAATGATAAAACATTTTTTAAGAAATTTGAATCTTTTTATTATAAGAAAGATATTACTAAATTAAAGTAACTAATTTTTTTCTTATTTTACAATATATTTCTAATTTTTCCCAATATTTCGTAAAACAATTTTGTATCTTCGAAATGACGGGACAACAAAATGAGGAATTCGAAGGGAAGCAGGTAAAACGGAAAGCGGAAGAGAAGGTTGATCGTCCCGTTTTAATGCGGAGACAAATGGGTACGGTCGACCTCAATTATTGGGAAGAGAAGTCGCAGCGGGTAGGCCTCCTAAACGTTGTCTTTCTGGAAACGCGATATAATCGTGGGGCGATACCTAAACGACCCTCGAGCAGGGACCACAGCCTAATTAACGTCATCCTGACGAGAACGAATGAACGATTCGCTCCTTGTGAACGTAAACAAGTCGAGTTAGGTCCAATTATCGAAATGGAGTATAGAATTAAGCGAGATTTAAAGAAAAAGAAACCTCACAAAGAAAGAGACTATGATTTTATGAAACTATTTACATGGATAAATGTATAATCATTATTTTAATTAATTTTAGGAAAAATAATGATTATCGAGATTATTTTATTTTTTTTGAAATCAATGATTTATAGTCACAATATGTTTGAAGAAAAGTTTTCGTTTTGGTATGATAGAATAGAAATAGAACGTAAGTAGTATGTACCATCAATCATCAGACGTATTTCACTTGTACTTACTTATTTTAAATATACAATCTCCTATTAAAAATATCATTTTTCTGTCAATATAATAATTTTATTGTACAAATTAAAATAATTTACTCTCACTATAATTCATCCATTTCACATATATCGCATCCTCTGTCACGAATTTAAAGGAAATATTCTGTATTTCCTACGAATCTTTGAAATAATCGAAAAAAATGCGGAGAATAAACACGACTACGAGCGAAGAGAATTATCCACTTCTTCCGTTTTCTCTTTTCAATTTCCTCTTCGCTCGTACACGAGGAGGAAAAATTTCAATCATTGCCTCCACGTGATAATTCCACGCTAAACACTTAGCCGTGTCTCTCTATTCGCGAAACTCGATATTTACACTCGCCACTCGTTGACGGATCGAGAAATAATTTTGTTTGTACACGAGGAAGAAACGGTAGAAAAAGTTTCGCCTGTGCAAACATCGCCTCCTAAGGGACAATTAGAACGGTCCATAACACGGCAGGATATCAAGCCCCGTTGCTTCGAGCTAATGTGCTTGCGCGACTCCGATTACATTATACTACCGTCGCCACGGTGAAGGGGATGGGGTTGAAATCAGATCATAGACGCGCCACGTGTTACGGGCCGTGAATATTGCCTTCGATTATCCTCACGTTACATCGTCGTCTTTGGTAGAACGAGATGTAAAACGTTATTTCTTTTTTTCTTCTTATTCTCAATTTTATAATAAAAAGAAAGAAAGAGCGATATAATATTAGTGAAAGAGATCTTTCACTAATTTTGCTCGTAAAATCCATCAATTTGTAATAGTTACGTGATAAATTTCGCTCTAATTTTTATAAAATCCATCCGTGATTTTGTCGAGAATTAATTATACTTTTAATTGTAAATGTAATAAAAAGATGATAATAATTAGTTTCTTTTATTAGACGAATTAAATTTCGAAGTTTCGTGAGAATTATGAAAAATTCCATTGTATTATTGTGGTAATATTTCTTCTCTCTCCGGAAGTGAACGCATATACCTTAGCTATGATCAAATATCGATGCCGTGTGAATGTGTTGGATCATCGCCAGTGGGAAATCGTGATTACAGTAGCATCCTCTGATTGCAATACCAGATAGCGACAGAACTATTAGACCCTGTTTCGAGAAGAGACAATGGAATGGATCGAGAAGTAGCAAGAAAAATATAGATTATTTTTCAGCTTAGACACATTGACAGCAAGCTCGTTAATGGCTTTTCTTTTTCATCTTTGAGTGAACTCTATTTCCTAGTATTATTTTATTTTACACAAATATAGTAATTTTCAACAGAGAGGTCAACTCGATATTCATATAATTTTATATTTATGCACAAGATACATTAAATATTAAATATTCTCCTGATAAATTTTAAGTTCACATACGTTGATTAAATAAAAAAGAAGAAAAGGAAATTTTAGACTCTCTGATCTTCTATATATTTTTATTCGTTGAAAAAGAATATTGTTAAAGATAAATCATTTTGTGAAAATTTTATGGAAATTTTTCAAGTAAGAAAGAAAAAAAAATTGAACGAATCGGGACAAAAATCTAAGTGTGTATACTCGTCTGGACACCTTTAATTGAACCAATCAACCGCGGATTATCCACATTAAGCTTTGCGCCTCGTTTCGCTCCTGGTGCTGATTCTGCTCGCGTAATTTCGCGACTGCCGATGGATAATTCGATCTACGGGAGATTTCAAGTAGAAAGAGAAGGAAATCGAAGGAAAGACACCGACCTCCATTATAAAGGACTTTAAAATATCTATTACACAAATATCTCACAATATGAAAAAAGTCCAATCCTATAATTCAACTCTACAACTCTTCATCGATCAATTATTAAACGCACGTGATGATACGAAATTTCAAATGCAACCATTACAACGACTCGCAATAATTCAAAAATTCAGCCCTTTACAATTACAGTAACTTTTAATCGATCGTCCAAATTATAAAAAATTCCAAACGAAACACAAATAATCATAGCATCTTCGATTCTATAATTTCTCGTGAACCACGGTTGGTAGACGACGATAAAACCGCAAAACAGGATTGGTGAACGGCAACGATAGAGCAATATATATATCCATCGTTCCCCATCACACCGATGTATTCACGCTCGAAACACGTGATGGAACGACGTCGCGGTCCTTCAGGATTGTCTGTGGCCAAATAACCCGAAGGCATCCCAATCCTTGTGGTCGTAGGAGCGTACTGATGAACCGGAGGGAGGCCGGTTTCGGTTAATCACGCAATTTTCACCGGTTCCTATCAACCGCTTACCCTCTCGCGCCAAGGGGGTGAGAAAGTGGCTGGCCGGTTAAAGAACGAAGCAATGGCGCAGAATGGCGGTGGGCAATTGCTCGTAACTCGCTAAACCACCTCTCTCCGCCTAAACCCTCGATCCACCGACCGGCAAAACCCCGTTAAACTCGCCGGCGAGAGCGAACCCCCGACGAAACCTGGCCGACCCTTTCGCCAGGGCGACGATCTTCCTTCCTTCCTTCCTTCCTTCCTTCCTTCCTTCCTTCGAAAGGGTTGGCGAGATCTCCCCCCCTCTACCACTGGACGGTAGTGGTACAGAGAGAGGAATTAACCCGTTAAAATTTCAAGGCAAGAAACGATTAAACATCTTAAGGAAATCTTAAGGAAAGGATCGTGTATCGTTTAATTTTGTTTGAATTTTAATCGATCGTTTTGCGAAAACTATGAGAAAAAGAATTGATTAATATGATTCATATGTATGCAAAAGTTTACTTGGTTAGGAAATAAAATATTGAAATGAGCGAGATTCTGTTTCCTGTAATTGATAATGAAATAATTGAAGAATTTTGATTAGTTATAAAAACCTAGAAAATATTACGCATAAAGAAACACAAAGATTTTATGAAAAGTTTGAAAGCTCGCGCATAAAGATTCGGGATCTAGTGAAACAAAAAAAAATAAAAAAAATAACATCTTTTAGAAAAATTGACCACAATGAAACTTTTCAATCTCGTAGGCCGAGTTAATAGGCCGAGAGAAAATATTCAAATGGAGATCCAGTGATCGTCGTCCCCGTCTATTCTTGGCCACGGCCAAATTGGTCGTTTCTTGCCGCGAACTTTTTGATAAGCTTGTCCTGGCGCGACAATCGTGAAAGAGTAAACAGCGACGTCAAAAATATCGGGGTGAAAACGGAGGACGCGGAAGGATGG
>NW_006263644.1:182613-189170 GCF_000469605.1 Apis dorsata | reverse complement strand
GTTAAAAAAAAAAAAAAGAAAAAAAAAGGAAAAAAGAAAAAAAACGGGGAACAGAGGCGAAAAAGAGAAAAGGCGAGGATGGAGGTAAGAAGAAGGGAAGGAAGAGGGAGGGAGAGAAGGAAAAGAGAAAGAGGAGGGTTTGGCCGGGGTAGTTGGGTACTCAGAAACTCACGGAGACCCTCTAACGAGCTCTTTTCTTCCCTTCCTATTTATTTCTGTTCCTTATTTAACCGACCTCCCCTTCTCCCTCCCCTCCCATCTATATAATCTGTCCTTTTTCCGGCCGCCCTGTTTCCCTGCTCTCGCGAAAAATACCAAAAATCCTCTTTCTTCGTTGCAACGGCTCGTCGTCCCACCCTAAGGCGCTTCTCTCGGAGAGACCAGCAAACCCTAAGGATCGAGCAAATAAAAGTGTCGGCGGTTGGAGAGAAGTAAACGGGCGAAAAAAAAGAAAGAAAGAAGAAGAAGAAAAAGAAAAGAAGAAAGGAGAATAGAAGGAGAGGAGTAATATGTTGACGCATAATAAAACACCTTATCCGCGCCCGACTTTCTCCTCTCATATTTGAATTACAGATGTCTGGAATTCCCGCCAGATACTCCGTGAACATTTTTAAAACTTTATGCAGTTTATACGAAACGAGTAAGATTTAAAATGATTGAACGGTAGACGAATTAATTATATAAAAATATAATAACGTAACGTTCGAGTAATTTATTATATAATTTAAAAGTGATAGAAATTGGATGGAAAAATGTTGACAAAGAAATATTAGAAATGATAGTACTTTTTAAAGTACTATCATTATAATCGAAAATTCACTGTATTCAGTTGGAATAATTTCGAATCCGTATAAACTTGTCAACGAATTTTAAGTGATATTCGTACAATATAATAAATCTTACCACGAGATTCTATCACATAGAGACAGAGAGAGAGAGAGAGAGAGAGAGAAATAAGTAAATCGAGACACATCGCGAGGAAATCAAAGGATCGGCTCGCCCAGCGATAAAGCAACCCCCTGAATTACAACAGCGACAGGGGCCTTTATTAAAATTTCTTAGCAATTTCCTTCTGCGGGCTGGAGGCTGCGCGAATATCGTGGCTGGCACGTGTCCTCTAATCCGTCGAATATTTCGACTCGTGCAATTTTCCTTCCCCCCCCCCTCCCCTCCCTATATTCGACCGAGGATTGATCCCACCGAACAAACGAGGCCGCCTCCCCCCTCCCCCTCCCTCCAACTCGATCGGGAATTCCCTTTCCCTTTCCCTTTCCCTTTCCCTTTCCCTTTCCCTTTCCCTTTCCCTTTCCCTTTCCCTTTCCCTTTCCCTTTCCCTTTCCCTTTCCCTTTCCCTTTCCCTTTCCCTTTCCCTTTCCCTTTCCCTTTCCCTTTCCCTTTCCCTTTCCCTTTCCCTTTCCCTTTCCCTTTCCCTTTCCCTTTCCCTTTCCCTTTCCCTTTCCCTTTCCCTTTCCCTTTCCCTTTCCCTTTCCCTTTCCCTTTCCCTTTCCCTTTCCCTTTCCCTTTCCCTTTCCCTTTCCCTTTCCCTTTCCCTTTCCCTTTCCCTTTCCCTTTCCCTTTCCCTTTCCCTTTCCCTTTCTCGTTCTCTCTCTAATCCTCGTAGGACCCACCGCAGCTTGTTATTAATGAATCTCCATGCGGCCCCTCCTCGTTCGTAGGTGAAATAAAAAAGGGCGCTCTCACGACTTTGCCACCCCGGTGTCGTCGAAGGGGGCGGGCGTGGGGGAGTAGGGGAGGGGGAGATGGAAGGCAGGAAGGAAGGAAGCAGGACGAGGGGGGAAAGCGAGGGGTGGGGCTGCCCCCCCGAATAAAAATGCCCGGTTTCTGAGTGCTGCTCAGACCGAACTGGAGTGCGGCGGCGGGAAGAATGGGGCGGGGGAGGGGGTGGACGAAATGGGGTGGTGTGCTCGAAGCGACTTGTGATCTGATCAATAAGCCGGTATAGGGGATTATTTTGCGACAGGGAGTTGCGTGTCACTCCTGCTTGGTAGATTTCTACGCGACCGATCGGGAAGAATCGCGCGGGAAAACCCCGCGAATGGTGGAATTAAACGTTTCCGGGGATGTTTAATAAAGGTTTCTTGATCTTGGATTGTTTGGATCCAATTGTTTATCAGAGGGAATGAGATAGTTGCGACGAATGATGTAATGTGTATCGTGAATTAAATTTATAGTTTGTTATTTAAGATAGATAAAAATCTTATTCATAATCAAATATGTGAAGGAAAAGTTCTTTTCCTTTTTTTTAGAATGTAGATAATAAGTACAAAATTTGGTATAAATAATAATAATATTTTTATGTGAGATTTTTTTCCATCGTTTCTTTGTTGTATTATTGAATTTTTCGTAATAAAACTTGACAAGAAACGAACATATTTTTTTCAGAAACAAAAGTAATCTCGTATCAAAAAGTAATTATTCCAAATATTCAACTTTTTTCACGGAACAGTCGCTCTCTTTGCATCGCAATATTTTCGATACATCATATATTGTTTCTAATCTTTTTTTTTTTTCCTTCTACGTACAAAATAATTTCATCAAAAACGGACAAAGCAACGGTATGTCGTCTAGCTAGACGTAAAAGTTCTCGCAAAATATTCCCCGCCATCCCGTGAAGAACCGTTCTACTCGGACGGTTTCATAATTTCCCGCGTAACCGTGTCCGTTTCAAAGGAACCACGCATCCAACGATGAAATTACTTGCTTTGTCAGCCGAAATTCCCAGCCTCGAAAATTTATATATATATTCCTCCTTCTATACTCTCTGGGATGAAATGTTGCTCTACAATCTCTGTAGATACCCACTTTCGAATCACTACATGATAAGTAATCTCTGTAGATACCCACTTCGAATCAGTACATGAAAATCTTCTCGATTTTCAACTTCAAGTTGAGTTCAAGTGTTTGAAAGTATAATATAATCATAACTTGAAACAGATATTTGTCAAAAATATCGTCGAAATTACTCGATTCGATAATAAAATGTAAGAAATAAGAATGGAATATATAGCAACAGATTCGAATTATGAATATATTAATCAGTATTAAAAAGCATCGTTATTTTGCAATATTCGTATGGCTATTTAAAAACTATCTCATCAAGTACATGGCAAATGAGAAAATCGAACTCATAATTTAGCTCATTCTAAAAGAAAAATTGCCCGCCAATTTCTCCAGAAATAATCGTATCTACGATTCCCGTTTAAAAAAGAAGATCCCAAAAAACGATTTCAATCGGCGAGAAACGCGTCCAAAGAGGAAAGGAAGAGCACCCGTTTTGCATTATCATCCAATCGTCTCCTTTCGAGGATTCGACCCGGAGAAAATCGACTGTGGGGTGGTATGGTAGAAGCCTCGTTTCCTCCCTGAATCCCTGGAAAGCCGAAGCTCCTTAAATCCATCGGTCTAGGTTTGTTTGGACGCGTTTGGTTGCGGCCAACCCCCTTCCACCCCCTCCACTCGGCCAGAGACCGAAAGACGCAAGGAGGATCCTGGCAGAGATGGATCAGGGTATTATAGGAATTGGATTGTAAAAGTGCTATACCCCTGATGACAACTGCGGAACGAAAACATTTGTCGTTCGAGAGCGAGCCGGATTTGTTTGTGCATGCTGACTTCGCGCGCGGATTGCTTTCGCGCCGAGCAACTGTAGACTGTAAAAATAGAAGGATACAGAAATATACACGCGTGTATACCGTATGCGTATTACAGTATAGACGACACGGATACGTGATACGTGAAAAATTCGAAGATTGTTTGCTCGATCGAGACACGATTGCTTTTCGCTCCGATCATTTTTCTTTGCCTGCGTTCAATCGTTATTTCTATAATCAAAACTCGTGCCGAAAGAAAAGTATATTTCATACTTGATGAATAATGACGATTTCTCTCAGCAATACAAATGTGTAAATAAAAAAATTCAATATCCATCTTTATGTGGAAAATATATATAGTTGAACAGATTCAAGAAACAATGATCCAATCCATCAAATCGATCACAGTTAATATTAAGAATTACATTTATTAACTACACAACATATAAATTATCGCAACAAATTCGTTTGAAAAAAGTTCCTCGATTCAATTCGCCGTATCCGTTTAAATAATTCTCCAACCCTTGCAAATTTATATGGTAGAACGCCTATACGCGGTATCTTTCCGCGACACTCTTTCCATAAATCTAGCAAGCAATATTATTTCCTAGTAAAGGAACTTGGAATTCATTGCTAACGAGATCTACGAGAGACGCGAGGATCAAGGAAAGGGGGGACGAGTAATCGTCAAAAGGGAAACGGCGGAGGAAGGAGCGCGCGGTAGGTAGATGGGAAAGGAAGGCAGAAGCTTGAGAAAAGCGACACAGAGATAATTTACCAAGAGAAAAATATCACATTGTGTTTTGCGCGGGTGTATTATTATATCCAAGCCGAGGTATTATCCGCCGAGATGAGGACGGAGGACGACGGAGTGGAGGAACTGATACAGAAGGATGTAGTCGAGGAGGAGGGAGGGAAGGGGGAGAGAGGGTGGTTGGAAAGAGAAGAGTTGCGAAAAGAAACGGAGAAAGAAGTTGGCTTGGCTTTGTGCTGTGCACAATAATCGAGAGAGAACACTCCGCCGCCTGTGACTCTTCCTCCCCCGCTGCCGTTGATCATTTCTTCCTCGGGATATCCTTCCAATCCTGCCAACCCCCTCTCGTCGTTGCAACTCGACGAGAGCCTCGGAGACACACGCCCTCCTAGGAGAGAGCGACGATCGAGTGAAGAAGTAATTTATGCCCGGAGAGATATTAGAAAAATGTCGGGCGCAGCGAGCCTTTTGTCGTTTTCATGCGCGTCTTAGAATTTTTGATAGCTCTTGATGGAAATGAGTAAATATGGATTCTTTTTCTTTCTTCTTTCGGAAAACAATTCTCGATTGTATCTATTGATTACTTTTTGCTCGAAATAGTTGGCGTATCTTGTTATCCTTTCTTGCATTAAAATAATTATAAAGGAAGAATAGTATTTATAATTTTCTTTTTCTTTTCTTTTGAAATACGTACGCCTTACTTTTTCTTGGTTCTATTTTAGACAAACAATTTCTATTTAAATGATAGAAATTGAAGTGTTACCGAGAAATTATAGATCTATCGATTAATTGCTATAATTATATAAATACGCGAATTCAATTGAAAAAATTAGATTCAATGTGAAAAGAATAGAAATGTGTTTCTTAACTAATATATACTCTCTCTTCCCCAAAGAAATTCGCATTAAAAATACGAAGAAAAAATAAAAATAAACAAATAAATAAATACTCGAACTCGAACGATACAGAGAAAACACAATCTGCACGATATTTTTATTTCTCCCGCCGATATTTCGTATCGGTTCAAACGCTGAAATATTTGTTACACACACACACACACACACACACGCGCGGTCGAAATATAATAGAAGGCCGAAGCAATCGTGGATCGAGCGATACCCCGGCGAAAAAATCAGAAATAGAAGGTGTGGGTAGGGCAACGATGATGTCGCGGATCCTACCCAACACGCGGGGAACGAGTATCGCGAATGGATTATTGAAGCGAAAGAGGGAGAAGAGGAAGGGGGAGGAGGGGATCGAGGGAGTGGAACATCAGAATAAACGTAACAGCAGACGAAGCATCGTTATAGCATCGTTATATTAAAACATAGCAATAAGTAAGGTTCCCTCCCGTCTGTTCTCTTGCCTTCGATGTCAAGCCCCACCCCTCGAGCCACCCTCTTGTCCCGTGTGCTCGTGGGATTTTTTTTCATTTCTTGGGATGAAGACGGGACGTAGAATGTTCCTCGTAGAACAAAAGAAGATATGAAATATTCTAAATTCTTGGTTCGACTCATAACATAACGATGTAAGGAAGATTGAATTTCGTGAAATTAAATGTTATATCGTGTTTTGATTATTATTAATCGAAAGTGTTGGGAAAGAATTCAAAGACTTTTGCTTGCTTGTATCAAATATAAAGAATATTATCGCTTATTTGTTGTAATAATGAAATAATTCAAAAATTAAGAGTTTACAGAAAGGAATTATAAATGTTCTTCTTTTTTCATATTGAATATTATAATATTGAACGTTTTTTTTATATGATAAAATTACACGAGTATAATTTTTAATATTAAGTAATATAACGATTATGCGATAAAAATATATTTAAATTTAATATAGGATAATAATAATAAATTATATTCAAACGATCAATTTTTAACAGAGTCACAATTTTTATATTTAAAGAATAAAGAATAATTCGCAAATCTTAACATTTTTTTCTCCTCTCAGAATCACGAGAATATCTCATTAAGAATAACTGTACGCGTATCCGCAAAGAGTGAGAACATAATTTTTCCTCCTCCTCTTTTTTTTTCTTCTTCTCCTCTTTAAATATAGTGTACGCAGTTCAAATATAACGATTTTCCCGCGACCGTGTTTGCGAAAAGGAACTCTCCAATTTGCGCGAAACTCGTCCTCTCCTCGTTACCTCATCTAGTCGTTTTATCGCGCTTTTAAAAAATTTA
>NW_006263644.1:178398-182408 GCF_000469605.1 Apis dorsata | reverse complement strand
AAAAAAAAAAAAAAAAAAAAAAAAACGGTCCATCGTCTACTGGTGTCGCATTTCTCGCTCCAATAAATATTTCTACATGAATTCCACCCCCCTCGCGAGAAAAAAATCGCGTTACTTTGTCACCAGTTTATCAGGCAACTTATTCCATGACGTTCCACAGTATGATTCGTTCCAGTAGTATTTTGTTTTTACAAAACAAAATTTAAATATGTAATTTGTCTTTTTCTCGTCGCGCGAGAAAAGAGACAAATTTACATATTGTTTGCGTGTATCGAACGATTTCTGAAAGGAATCTTTTAATTTGCGCGAACTTTTGCTCGTTCATTTGCGAGTTCATTCGATTTACTTTCTTTCTTTCTTTCTTTTTTTTTTTTTTTATAAACCGAGTTCTACGGATAACTGCTCATCTGAACTCATGAAAATAGTTTTGGAATGAATAGAAACTACGTTAATTAAATGCAAAATTGTTTTTTTAATGATTATCCCGTGATGAAACGAAAGCAAAAACTTTCTTGGAAAGTTGCAAATTTGTGTATTTAATATTGAAGTTCCACCCCTAAATTAAAAGTGTTATGAAAAAGTCTCTAATTATATTTTTTCATCAATAAAGTTAACATTAATTTTATCAGAATCATCTAAACTTGTTATTTTGATGATTATTTCTATACAAAATTCATTAAAGATAATCCTAATATTTTAAAAAATACAATTTAAAACAATTATTCTTTTCAACCAAATACCATTCTATTTTCTCATTCTATATTTTCCTTTATAACGTACAAAAATCGAAATTATTTATAAAATAATCCAAAAATAAATCCAAAATTCATAATTTTGACAATTATTATCGAATATCGCAAGCCATCAGACAATATAATGCTATTAAAAAAAAAAAAAATGGCATAAACCATAAACCAATTTATCCCTTAACACATTTTTTCAGAAGGAAGGAAAAGTTTCGAAATTTATGGGGAAACGCGGCAAAGTGCGAATCATCCGCGAAGGAAAGAGGAAGAAAGAGGAAGGCGAGATTCGGTAGGAAATGAGGACGGTTGAATGGCACGGTGAAACCTGTTAACTCAGGTCAGGGACTAATTACTTGATTACGTAATTGCCTTCCCTCTCCGACAATCACCCTCCCACAGCCCGTCGCGGCTGGTAAACCCCCCGCTGATTCACCCCTAGCTGCGTGATCCTCACCCTGAACATCTTCCTGCAAGGAAAGAACCCTTTTAACTCGAATTAATTCCTTCGACCACGAATTCTTAAACGTCCATTAACGTGCGCACGACTACCTTATCGATCGAATCAACGAGATATTAACGGAAAAGGAAACGAAAAATCAAAAGTATCGAATTACAGGAAGCGTGAATTACAAGAGAGGCGTGAAAATGGAAGAGAATAAAGTGGACAAAGTTAGATAAAATATTGAAAGTTACAAGTCTCATCAAAAAATTCTGATCCGGACGAAAAATTGTTAAAATTACAATTCGAAGAGAAAGGATCATTTTCTCGAAATCTATCGTGAAATCTTTTCACTTAGAATATGAGAAATGGATGAACCAACAATTCGGAAATCGAAAATGGAAGGAGCATTTCGAATTTCACGCGGTAACGCGCCATCAATTTCGCATGTCTGTAAAAAACAACAGAATGAAGGAAACCGAAGGTATAATGTAAAGCAACGAGAAACAAAGCTGGAGGGTTGTACCAAGACAAGAAAAACGAAGAACGGGAGAAAGTGGTTAAATTACGTTTGTACACTTAAAAAAAAAAAAAAAAGTCAGAAGTAAAAGAAGAAGAAAAAGAATAAATGGTCTGAATCGATGTGCAAACTTCTTCTTCCTTTCTCCCTTTGCCTCGTTCGCATATCGCACAAAAGATAGCTTAAGAAATTAATATTTATACCTATAACCTTTTTTTCTACTCGATTTATAGCAACAAAAAGAAAAAAATCACAATTATATCTTCCTTCTTCCTCTTTCTTATTCCCATAAATAATATAAAGGATAATATTTATACATAATCAATTTTCTATTAGATCTTAATCAGTAACAGCAGAAAAAGAGAAAGAAGAACTATTCTGTCTTCTTCTTTTCCTCATAATTCATATAATTATAAAATATTTTATCTGTATATAGAAGAAAAAGAAAAACAATTTCCTGCCATAGTTTCCTCCATTCGTATAAACGTAAGAAATAATATTTACACACAACAAATTTGTAACAATAAACAAAGAAAAAGGAATGGAAAAAGAAATGATCTGAATCGACTGAATGCAGGCGAAAACCAACCCTTGTCTCGTTCCTTCCTCCTTCTGCCATACTCCTCGCTCGCATCGCGTAGACGGTGGCCCACGTAAGAGGGAGTATTTATACATAACCAACTTTCTACGGGGTTTGTCGTAGCGGTGGCACCAGCACCACGAAAGGAGGGGAATTCCGAGGGTGCTATGGGGGTGTGTTGCTCTATCTAACGTCGCTCATGGAGCTCGTTAGCGTTGCCCGTGGCAACACCCTTACTTCGCAGACCCGCACCCCCAACCACCAAACCACCCCTCGTCTTGCAACCGGCCTATGGGGTGGGGTACGGTGGAAAAGAAGAGAGAGAGAAAAAAAAAGGCGATGTCGGGCGCATGCGTGCTCGTTTCACCATTCGCCATCGCGTCATGTGTGCGCGATTCTGTGTGTGCGAACGAGGGAGAAGAGAGAGGAAGAGAGGGAGAGGTATGGCACAAAGAAAAATTCGGGGGTGTCTAGAGAAGAGAAGAAGGATTGAAAACGGGCGAAACGATTGTTTAACGAGCCCCTTCGGGCTGAACGCGTCGCATTTCCTCAGACTTGCTTGCTTCGTTTCTTGTCGTAAGGAATCCCCGAAGAATGTTTCATGAGCTTGCAGGGTAATGAATCGTTTGCCATCCTGTACAATGGGTGAGATACAATTTTGAAAGCAAAAATTTAATTTTCTTGTATTAGTTTAGGTATTCTTATAATTATCCAATTCGAAGTTGTAGTATAGGTTTTTATTATCTCGTTTTTTAAATTTTCGAGAATTAATAGCCTTCTAAAATTCTCTCGAATCTCGAATCATCACTTTAAAAGTGACGAGTTTAATGATGGAAAATTGTAAATTGAATCGTCGAAACTGAAGAACAAAGACATCGAACGAAGAGACATGTTCCTCTGTCAGAAAGCAAAACGCGAACATTCCTTATCTCCTCCTCGTAAATTAAGTCTCGACTTGACGATCTTCTAAAGGAAAGTATTTCTCCTGTGTGTATTTCAATTCCAATGGATCCTTTCTCCATGTCCATCGCTGATTCGAACTGGAGGAACAAAGTAGTTGGACGAGTGGCGAACATTGGAATTAATAACAAAGTAATTCTTTATTACGCCGAACCACGATAAGACCGTGGTGGTATTAATAATGGCATTCGGTGCTCCTGCACCGCGGTGGATTTCATTAAAAAGCGGCCAAGCGGGTGGAGAGAGAAATCGAGGAGAACGAAGGGCGGAGAATGGAATGAAACTGGGAATGATAAGGATAGATAGAGGTGGAGGGACGGATGGAGAAAGGATGGAGAGAGGCGAAACGGGTGAAAGTAAATGAGAATACGAGGAGGAAGAAGGAAAAAAAGTGGAGGAATAAAAACGGAAAAGAGACGGAGGAGCGGAGGCCAAGGGAACCGCTGCGTAAGCCCTGGCCAGATCCGCTTAGGGGATGTAATTAAAATCGGAAAAATGTGTTTAATGAATATTCATTTGTGCCTCGATCTGCTGATATTAAACGGGCTTGGCCCGACTCGCTTCGAATATTGCCATCCGCCCCTGTGCCGACGGCACGCGGCCGATTAAAAGAAAGACGAAAAACGAGAGAAGGGGGGAGGAGGAGGGGACAGAGGAGAAGAGGAAAGGAGAAGAGGAAGAGGAGGCGGTGGAAGTCGGTAGGCGGCTGCGGCTGATCCGAAACCAACTGGTCATTCTTTCCTTTTCTTTTTTTTTTCTTCTTTC
>NW_006263644.1:175956-178214 GCF_000469605.1 Apis dorsata | reverse complement strand
TTTTTTTTTCCTTTTTTTTTTTTTTTTTTTACCTCTTCCCTCTTTTTCCACGAGTATTTTATCGCGGTCCACGATATTTTTGCGCGGTCTAAAAAATCTATCGGGTAGCCGGGGAAATATGGCACACGCCACCGGATGCAACGCGATAAAAATTCACGAAGCTTGAAAAACGAGGCTCGCGCGCGATTTCGCGCGTTTATGCTCGTGGATAACTGCGTTATCTCGCGTTTTGCGAGATTTATGCTCCGGGGGGGGATATCAAAATAATTGGATACCGCGAGAATTTGTTATCTATAAACAGCCCTTGAACGTTTCCATTCTTCCTCCTCCTCCCTCCCTCCCTCTCCCTCTCTCTCTCTCTTCGATAATACCGAGGATCATTTTTTTCCGTCGTGTAATTTATTTTTACAAGTCGAATTGATTCCTCGGCCACATTTTCGTGCCCGAAAAATCGACGATATAAATCGGATTGGGAAATTGCGAAATTTCGCAATGGAACGCGATAATACGAAGATTTAATCGATATCTGGTTAAATATCGTTCCGTTCAATTATCGAATGGGCGAGAGAAAAAACGAGCGATGTTTGTAAATAATTGGAATCTCCGGCGAGACATACATAGGATTCCCGTGATTTAGGGATTGAAGATTCGAAAGTTCGATCTCTCAAAATCTCATTTCTCAGATTTTAATATTCGCTGCTCTCCCAAGCAACCCCCGGACCGGGAGACAAAGAGGAGTTGTTTCTTTGATCTTCCCGCCGATGCGGAACTGAACATTCGACGGAGTAAGCTTTGAGCCGACTTTGAGATTCCAATCATATCCCAGACTCCTCGATATATATACATATAGTATTGGAATTATACGAAAATACCTTACGTCCATCGAACTCGTAATATCATTTTTAACCATGTTAAAAAAACCTCGAAGGAATTTAGAATTTTCTCTTTGAGATAAGACGGCTAATTTTTTTGCTTACCGCAAATATCGAAAGGAGAGAAAAAATTCAATTCGATAAAAAAGAAAAAAAATAAAGATCCTTCAATTTTTATTACACTTCATTCTTTCGAATTTCTTTCAAAAAAAAAAAAAAAAAGAAGAAGAAAGAAAGAAAAGACATTCAAGAGGTTCGAAAGAGATTTTCCTAGGGAAAAATTGTCTCTAATCTTTTTAAAGGCGAGAAAAAGATATTATGCGAGAAGAAGGTCTCACGTACAGATCACCCGCAGGTTCCCTTCTTGCGTTGTTGCCCTTCCTATTCGTCGTTTCATTTTAGGGGAGATGCGATTTCGAGCGCATAAATCGCCAGCAGCCAGGAACAGAAAACATTCTCGGCCACCTTCTCTTCTTTATCGTACTCCTCTTCGCCGCCCGCTCTTCTTCGTCTTCTTCGAGGGTTCTGCCTACCCTTGCCCCGCTTTTTCTTGCCCAGAGGGTGCTAGAGGCGCAGAGGTGGGCGAAACTTTCGAACGAATTTGCATGTCGCTCTCCTAACGATTTCCTTCTTTCTAAGAGAGAGAACTCGGGCTTCATCTCGTTCATCGATAAAAGAAATGACGTTGAATAAGGTATCCCCCGCCCCCCTATTTCTGTGCGAGATATTCGCGATAACGTGACGGGATTCGCCCCCAAATATATATTTTCGAGGAGGGCTCATCTTGATACGAAGATTGGTCCTCTCTTCCTCAGGCCAGACCACGAGGTACAACGATACTTTTTAACAAGGATGCGAGGTGCAATCTCTTGAATATTCACGAGCAAGATTGCGAGAGAGGTGAAAATGAAATATCTGCCAATTTTTAAAAATATATACCACGAGAAAAATGTTAAAACAATGAGAAAAACGATAAAAGATCTATAATAACTTCTATAAGATCGAAAAGTTGTTATTGTTTGGAATAAATATCGAAATATATTTAAAAATAGCACAATATTTAATTAATAAGATTATGATTATCGAATTATCTTCAATTTTTAATCGATTCATTAATAAACGATTTTTGGATGGATCAAAATTTAATTATTAAATTATCAATGCATCTTCTCTGATGAAATAAGTTCAACAAAGCCCTCAATAATAACTACACTTCGAATTTACGTTTCCCTCTTAAAACTTGTGTAATTAAATTTTTCCATCAATCCTACGACAAATCAAATCAAACACGACAACGTTAAACAACAACAGCAACCTTAACCACGATTAAACCGCATCGACAATTCTCACAGCTTGTTGACAGAGGGAGTCACAGTATAGATACCA
>NW_006263644.1:169122-175795 GCF_000469605.1 Apis dorsata | reverse complement strand
TTTTTTTTTTTTTTTTTTTCCCTCTTCCTTTCGACCGACAGCCCCTCTGGATCCCCTCTAGGTGCGTTTATCTTCCATACCCTATTGATCCGTAAGTGATGGTGCTCCGGAAGGTGGAGGGTGTCCCCTGACGGGGGTGGATTGGTTCCAGGGCTGGGTAAGGGCGGTAGGTGGTTTTCACCGTGAAGGGAACGAGGAGGTCGAACTCGTACTCGTACGATTAGATCGGGAAAAAGAGAGAGGGGGGAGGAGAGAAAGAAGACGAGATAAAAGAGGGAGAAGAGGGAGGGAGAGAGATGTCTCTAAAAAACGGGCTCGCGGAATGAAATAATAATATTAAGATGGATAGGGGCGAGGGTGCAAGTTCTTCTGTAGGTGACGAGGAAAGGAGAGGGCGAGAGGGGATGGGTGACAGAGGCTGACAGTGACGCAAGAAGCTTTTTCATCATTTTCAAACCACCCTGGTCTAACCTCACCCTTGAAACGGTCCCAAGCAAATCCATACGCGACTCTGCTTTCTCTCTTTTCCCTCCCTCTCCTTCCTTTCCTTTTCTTTCCTTTCCTCCCCTTCTTTCTCTCGAGACGTGCTCCCTATATCGCGAGGGATGAAAGCCCGGCTAACCAGGTAGACTCGTTTCACCCCGCGCAACTCGCGTGTTTAATATCGACGTTGTTTTTTACGCGACCCTGCGAACGTTTCCCATCCACACAACGCGAGTATTAGTCGAACGATTCAATCGCGATTATTTTTTTCTCTCTCTCTCTCTTTCTTTCGTCGTTCGTTAATAAACGAAATACGAAACGGAAGGAATTGATCTCGAATTTTAATATAAGGATTAAAGAAAGAAATATCTTTTGTGGTTATTTTTGTTCCGGTTTTCCTTATTTTTCCGTTTTATAAATTGCAATGGTGATAATATCGTATTGGATGTTTCTTTTAAATACAGTATTTTTATTCGAAATGAAATTATATTAAAATGTTCTCTATTTAAGGATACCAAGGATGTTTGTTTTCCGTACACGAATAATAAAATATTGATCGAATAATTCGATAGTGATTATCGTGATTTTTTTTATCGTTGATAAAACGAATTTTGATATCGAATAAGAATATTTACGAATATACCTATATAATATTTTTCTATTCCCTTTAAATTGTAACGATAATAATATCATATTATATTGATTAGATTTGAAATACAACATTTTTGTCGCGAATAAAACGAAACACCACGTTCGAAATGTTCTCTACTTAAGGACACAACTTCTTGAAGCGTCTGACCACCCTCCTGCGCCCTACAAACAGGGGTGGAGATGACGAAGTGCCCCAATGCTCCAGATCCCCATAACATGGCCATCGACGCAACAGCGGCCATCTTTGCAAATAACAAACACGTCGAACATTTCTCAATCTCAATGATCGATAAACACGTCGTTTTTCTTTTTAAATTAACTTTTTTTTTTCTTTTCACCTTTTTCTTTTCCTTTTCTTTTTTTTTTCTTCACGTATTATCATATAAATATCGTTAAAATTCTCTCGAACAATTTTATATACGTTACAAAGATGTATCACACTCGATGAAAAAGATGTGTATTCTTTATTTTCACGACGATTAAGAGGGAACAGGTTTACCGAACGCGAGTTGCTCGAAAACTGGTCGCTCGAGGCCCAACCTCGTGGAACCATTGGACCAGACTCGTGCAAATCTAACGAGAGGGGGTAAGATCATTCCGGTTCTCGATTCTCAAGATCCCACGAATCTTGATTCCTTTCCGGCCCGTGTCCTTGTACGGACCACGTGGAGTCGCGCAAAAACTCCTTTGTGAACACTGGATAAAACCTACGACTCGGTAAAAGAAAGAAAAAAAAAAAAGCTCCATATTCATTCCTCGCCTACCATTCACTTTTACCCTTGTAATCTTACTTTGTTTAAACAATGAAAAGGAAGAATCGAAGATTTTTTTTAGAGAAATATTCCTATTGTTCCTTTATTACAGAGTAGTAGATCTTTTCTAATTTCTATTGAATCTTCTTGGAACTTCTATTTTCAAAAACGACATTGATTCATTCGCAAAACAATTTTTGTATGCAAAATCTGATTATTTCATATCCGATCCTAAAACAATATTAATTTATCGATAATCGGATTATCTTAATATCCAGAAAATCCAAACTTTAGATCAATCTACATTTCAACAAAATAACATCAACTTCGATTTCTCACTCGTTCCCACTAAACCGTCCATCTATTATTTCTCCTCCCCCTTTTAACTTATTAATTAGATCTTCCTTTTCCGATTAATTCTCACAGGAACTTCACTCAGACAATTCCTTCCATGACTCGCGGATCGAATGCATGGCACACGAAGCAAGGAAAGCTTCCGTTTCCGTACGCAACGAGGATCGCCACGTTATCTGGCCGAGAGGATCGCGTGTAAAGAGACAAAAGGAGCGCGAGGCGAAGAAACGGGCGGAAACGCTTCTCGAATACGCGGCGGATGACTGAAAGTATTGGAGCAGGTTTGAGAGCGTAAAGGGCCCCCACCGGGCCCCCTTCTCCCCACCTCCTCGCAGCGCTAGGACGCGAGGGCCCTTCGGATCCATGCCCAGTTTTTATCGCGCCGCTTTGTTCTAGTCCCACGGCGCGACCCTTTGCCCATACACATCGCATCACAATGTGTCGTTTTTTCTTGTTCCGGGGCCGGTTCGCGTAATGGGCCCTTTGCACGGCCACCTTCAGCCCTCCTTCTCTTCCAGGGCCGTGATTCAAGGGGCGCATCTGCCGTCTCGATTCTTGGCGATTTCAACAAGATCGTGTATCGTTGAATTGGATCGTTGATTGTTGTTGGTTTTGTTGAAACTCTTTGCTTGTGAGTCAGTGATTGGGAGTAGGATGATAAGGAAAGGTATTTAATTGTATCGAGTGGTAATTGAATAAGTTTGTTAAGTTAAGAATGTTTTGATTCAGAGAATTAAAGGAAAATGTTTATATGATTTATTTTAATGGGTTTAAATCAAGTAATTTCAATTTGTTCGTATAGTACTGATTCAAAAAACGTAAAAATGATGTAAAAATTTATGAGAAATTAACTTGAATGTATTATTTGTGAATTGAACTTAGAATTTCAAAAATATTTGTGTAATTGCTTTCTAAATCAGTATAAACGATGTTATAACTATTCGCATTGAATATTGAATTTATTTATTGAATATTTATACGTATAATTAATAAATAATTAATAAATAACATGTGTTTTAATACATGTACTTTAAACTATCAAATTAAAAACTAAAGTCCATGTATCTGTATCTATAATATTTTTATCGAAATTATCAAATTCTAAATTAGACGAAAATTTCTCGTAAAGCCTCGATTAATCAAAAATCAGCTACGTCCCTGAATATTCTTTATTACATTTGCATACCCGTGCCTGAGAATCTAGACCCATCCACGAAAGAAGAACGGAAGACGTGCCCCTTCGTACAAATTATACTAGTTCCCCTTCCTCTACTTTCTCGTTATTTTTCTTCCTCCCTTTTTCTTCTTTTTTCTTTTTTTTTTTTTCCATGACTCACACAGATACACATACGAGCATCGTTTTTCATATGTGGGCCGGTTAATTCGTGCGAGATCACGTCGCCATCCGATGATCTACTATATATCGAATAAACACGAGGGTGGAAGACGCGTTATGGAATACCTTGAATACCCTCTGTTCCATATTTTTTCTTTTTCTTTTTATACTCGAATGACATTTAAATTTTTCTTTTCGATTGAATAAGCATACGATTAAACGATTCGATTAATTTAGATTATTCTATAAGTCTTAGTTATTTAATAAATTATCACGTAAAAGAATATATTTTCATTGTCAACTAAATATTTTTTAAACAACATCACAAAGAAAGATTTTCAAAAATTCATATCTAACCTAAAAAGTATGTGCATAATATACAAAGCAAGAGGAATCTTTTGAACCTCTAAAAAATAATCCACTGATGAAAAATTATAATTCAAGTATATCTATCTATTATCGGGCACCGAAGCAAGTAAGCAAAAAAAGTAAAGAATCGTTTTGCATAATATCAGACTTACAAAGCGGGATATTTACGATGAAAGTCTCGTACAAGTGATGCAATTCAGGGAACACGTTACGTCGACGTAACGTCGTTAACTTAATAATTGACCGTAACTACTCGCCTCGGCCGCGAAAATTCCGAGAGGCAGGCTTGAATGAAAAGAAAAAGAAGAAAGGAAAGAAACAAAAAAAGGAGGGAAGAGAATTAAAATAAAAGAGAGAGAGAGAAGAGAATAAGATAACAAAGAGAACAAGGAGAAAAAAGAAAAAAAAGAAGAGAAGGAACTATTAACCGATGGTCAGCCGTTTTTAGGAACTTACGTTTTTCCCCAGAGGCGGTGCGGCGGGATATTTAGCATATTAAAGAAACCACCCGCGGGGCGGCCGGTTCCGTGGAGTATTCATTTAAAAACGAGTTCGAGGATGCAGCTTTCGAGCAGTGCGCGCGCTCAAAAAGAAAAAAAAAAAAGTAAGTTAATTGGCCGAGCCGAATCGATGAGATGTTAATAAGCGCTCGATTTCCGCTCCATGGATCGTGGCTAAAATTCCTCTCCAAAGGTGGAATGGCGACAATGAGTCGAGGAAAAGGCGAAATCGTTCGCGGACGATTGTGTCGCGACCAAAAAAAAAAAAAAAGTAAGTGAATTGGCCGAGCCGAATCGATGAGATGTTAATAAGCGCTCGATTTCCGCTCCATGGATCGTGGCTAAAAATCCTCTCCAAAGGTGGCATGGCGACAATGAGTCGAGGAAAAGGCGAAATCGTTCGCGGACGATTGTGTCGCGACCAAAAAAAAAAAAAAAGAAAGAAAGAAAAAATTCGAAGGAAAAGGATAAAGGAAGAAGGAGAAGTTGGTTGCTCTAACTCCACCCCTTTCGTCCACTCGCGATCCTCCTCGATCCAAGGATAATTGCATTAATTTATTCCCGATCCGGCGCAGAAATTCCAGATCCTTCGGGCTAATTACGTTATTAAACGACCCCGCGCCTCCTTCTTCCTCCAGGATTACGAGTCTCTCGATAAAATTCCTTGGGGAGAGGGAGCGGAGGAGGACCACCGCCTCCCTCCCTCGACTGGTTCATCGACTTCGTTCCTTCTTGCCACTGTTAAATTGCAATTTATACGCGAGTCGCGACCGTGGATGCACGTGGAAGGGGATGAAGGGGAGGGTAGAGTGAAGAGTTCTTAAAAAAAATTATTACCACCCGACTCCCCGACGGTATTCAACCGCGATCGATCGACGATGGGGACGATGAGTGACAAAGGGAAAGTTCGTTAAGCCGTTCCAACGAATTGTCGATCGCAATTAAGACACCATCCAGAGTTATACTCGCTCCGATTTTCGTCGAGTTTACCGAGTGTACTAGTTCTAGGCCACTATTATTACTACGCATCCTTGGGTGTGCCAGACCTTTTCACATCCTTCCCTTCCTGGAAGGTTATATGACGGTCGATCCATTTTTGTTTCCTCCGAGAATCCTCCGTGGCCGTATAGGAATATAGGCTAAGACAGCTGATGCACGGATGCGATATCATTTACATAAAAGGCCCTGATTTAAGGCACCGCCTCGGGATCAGGATGTTGGTGTACGCTTCGTCGTGAAGACAGGCAGGCACTCTTGCCACGGTTGTGCCGCATGAAATTTATAATTAGTAGGGGCTGGTTCTATGCAAATTATCTTGACAATAACAGCGACCATGCGATGTATCCTTGTAATCGTATCGTGTTACTCGTGTATCTCTCTCTCTCTCTCTCTCTATCTTGTCTCGTTGAATATAATCGGTCATGTAAATATTCGCGATGAAGAAGAGATAATCTCTCTGTCACCGATATCTCGTAATGTTTATTGATTAGGAACTCGTTCGTGAGAATTGTTTTGTTTTGATTATTATATGATAGAATATCTAGGAGAATATTAATTGAGAGAAAGATTGTTTGTGTTTCGAATTTCAAATTCGTATCTTATATTAATATATTTTTGTACATTATTTAAATTTCTTATGTAAAATATTAATTAGATTGGATAAAAGAATTTATACAAAGAGGTTGCATTATAAAAAATTAATCGATCATTTATTATCCTAAAATATAAAACTTCTACTCTATAATCCTATTCTTATCACTTTCACTCTCTTTCTTCCTTTTCCAATATTAATTTAATAATTAAATGTTAATTTAATAATGATAATTTAATATTAATTTCTCTCGGTAGTTAAATTATCAACGAATACTCTCAGAGAAGGGATTGATTCCCTCGAGCGAAATTTCATGCAAATAAATATGCTAGTTACGTTCCAATTCGTGGATGAAAAGAAACGTGAGCGAGCGACGAAACACGAAAATAAATCTTTAATACCGTCTGCATTCAATTATCGTTGGCAGAGAGCGGGAAGAAGGAACCAGGGGCGATAGAATCGAGATCGGAAGAGAGAGAGAGAGAGAGAGAAAGAAAAAAAACAAGAAGAAAGGAGCATACGTCAAAATGAAAACCTGGGCCTTTCGAATTTCTAATGAAGTGTGTGAACTTCAACCCGTTTCCTAGGCGTAACCTAATTAAATCGTGAACGTGTATGCAAATTTTCGCGCAGCGGG
>NW_006263644.1:165477-168793 GCF_000469605.1 Apis dorsata | reverse complement strand
TCCCTTTTCTTCCTCTCTCACCCTCTTCCTCCTCGTGCACGGGGTTTCGTACGACGATTTTGCGCGACACGTATTCTCAGTCAATGTCGAATCGACCGTTAATTAATTAATTTCACGCCGAGGGATCCAAGGGTGGTTTACCCGTTATGTAAGATTCAAATTTTCAATAGTAACTGCGACTGGTAAGGAAACGAATTTCGGCTAATTAATTCTCGTTTGAACGAATGATTTATTTTTCTCTTTTTTGTTGCGTTTCGAGAACAGTACGAGAATGTTATTATTAATTTTTCAAATATTTAAAAATTTCTCTTATTTAATAATAGTAAAAGTGTAATATAATAGTTATATAGTAATAACAGTTTAGTATTTATAGTAATATTTTCAATTTAATTGATTTAAAATCCTTGGTGAGGATTAAATTATTTCATTTCCAATAAATTTATACCCTTAACACGGTTACAATTACTAAAAAAAAGAGGGAAATATAGAAAAGTGTAGGAACCTGTATCGATCGTTTGATGAATGATTTCTTTAACACGGTACATCAAAGTGCAACCTGCAATGTGTCCCACAATGTAGCTGAATGCATCGTGTATCGACAATGGTGTCGATGGTTCGATGGGGATGAATATCTATTGATTGGCAAAGCCACCCCTCAGAATCGCCTCGATATATAGGCGTATACCTGCCGCAACCCCAAATATGTTCGTGCTACCTGCGAGTATGCAGCAAATTGTCCTGTTTTCAGGGCCACGTGCCACGAGTCAGGTACATCCATGGTATCATTGTCCTTTTCAATTTTCACGATCGATACGGATAATAAGCATTAAAAATCTTTAAAAAGAAATTAATCAAACCTATGGGCAAGAGTATTGTCGTCGAGAGAAATTACAATATTCAACTACTGCGAAATAGAAGAAGAAGAAATAAAAATTAATCCTTTTTATTTTTATTAATTATAAAATAATTAAAAAGTAAATATCTATAATATTGTGTCTTTACATCACAAAAAAAGTATCTTTCTATCGTTAATAATTGGCAAGAAAGAATTTTGTCCACAGCCTCTAAAAAAATTTATTCTCAAAAGGGTTAAAAGTGTCAAAAGGGGGAAAATAGGATCACGATAATTTAGAAAGTTATAACGACTTAAATGGTTGGTATAAAGATCGCATTTCCGAAATTGTTGATCGTAAATTATAGAGAGATTTGTTATTCATCACGATCTCGAGAGAATTCGAGAATGGTTTCTCGCGTTTGGGATGGCGATAATTATCTTATATTCTATCGGGATCACTGTGATTAGTATAATAAAGATGATAGTAGAAAATTGCTAAGGGGAATAATCTACTCAAATATCTCATTAAATTTGGGAAGATGATCTACAACCCGGAGGTTAACTCGGAAACGATCGTATATATCAGAAATCGCGTTATTAATCCAAAAAGCCAAGCAATAATTCGAAAGATTATACATTCACGCTTCCCTACCTACGTATTATCAAGATCGTTTTAAATAATTTTCAATGAACTCACCACCTATTATTATAAAAATTTTCTATATCTCTCTATTATTCTCATAAATAATAAAATTCTCATAAATAAAAATCGTAAATATTCTTTAAATAGAATTATATCGATGTGCATGTATTTCGCTGTAATTAAACAATTTCTTAATTTCCTACTTTTTTTTTGCGTATATCAAAATTGTTTAACTTCTCTCTGGTATCCTTTCACACACTTTCATACATCCCTATTGTCTGCATTTTCAATAAGTGCATACATATTATAATTACAAAGCAAAGTTTTGAATATAACGGGCACGTGTTTTAAATATCCACGCGATGAGCTTTTACCTCCGATCACACGCATGATCGCAGCTAGATCCACATCCATTAAAAATTGGTAACTCGATATCGGGGGTTATTGTCCTAACGTTCTCGACGCACATGCCTAGAAAGTTTGCTCGGTTATGCAAGAGACCCGAAGAAAGCGATACATTTATTATGCATATCTAAACAATATCCTGGACGGGTTTCCCCGTGAACGGTGTTTGTTCATGCGCACAATTTCGTATCGCGTTCAATCTTCCATCCCGGGACATGAAAAGTTCTACTTAACGTGCCTCCCTCTATATTTTCTCAGGCAAATGTTATTTGCGCTTATATCCATTCAGATGGTGGAATAATAATTCTGGATATACCTTGGATAAAATTTAAAAGTTAGTCGATGAAAGAGAAATTAATTCGGATTTATTTATTAAAAAAATAATATATTTATCATACGTAATATATAATTGATTTTTGTGAAATAATTTCGCGTGAATTATAATACGATAATTTAAAACTATAAGTGAATGTCGCGTTAAAAAGCACGCGTGTAACGAATTTTTTTAGAACCTAATCTATAATTCATCTTGTTGATCAGATATATTGTATTATTATCAGGAATAATTTATCATTATATCTTTTATCTAACATGCTCACTGCGTGTCAGTGTGCAAATAACGTATTGGTTCTTTAAACGCAACATTACTTGCCCGATCTATTTAACATCGCACGAGCATTATTTCAAGCAATATTTTTAATTTTTCCCAAACGATTTTCATCCAACGATTAATAATGCATTATTTATTATTACATACATGCAGAAATAAGTGCATACTGATCCCTCGACTTTTTTATTATTAATAAACGATTAACAAGTATCCAACAACTTCAAATTTTAAAATGAAACATTCATTCGATTTATCGCCCCTTTCCTTAGAATTTTCTATCGAATCGAATATTTAATTTCTTTCGTCACAGAATAACAAAAAAAAAAAAACAATTTCCATTTCCCCTTGTCACATCAAAATTCCAAGCCCAATGTAATAAATTCGTGCTATCGATTACTGCTATAATCGTACCAACGTTTTTCCAAACGTTTGCCAAACGGGATAATGGAAAAAGAAGATATCGAAAGAAGGAAGAGGAACGAAGAAGGGGGGGCCTCCCTCCCCTTCGGGTATATCCGGATACAGCTTCTCTCCTGTCAGTCGTATGTCAACCCTCGTTGTTTTTTTGCCGCGCTCTTAATAATTGATCATCTGATTACGATACATTATACCCTCTCCCCTCCCCCCTCCCATTTTTTTTCTCCACTTTGGTACACGGTGGCGGTAGAAAGAGAGAGAGAAAGAGAGAGAGAAAGAGAGAGCATTATTCGTGCATCAGAGGGAAACGGAGAGGTGAAGCAGGGCGAAACAGAGAGAGGGAAACTTTTTTTTCTTTGCCGTCGCATGGCCGAGGGACGACCATTTGCATATAGGTCTCTCCCCC
>NW_006263644.1:165033-165302 GCF_000469605.1 Apis dorsata | reverse complement strand
TCCCCCCACCCTTATCGACAAATACACCGGGGGCGCCCCTCGTAATGAGGGACCCCCACCACTCTCCCTTCTCCTTTATTTTTTCCAACGTGGACCGCCATTGTCCGTTAACTCATTCGACGTGGACCAGCTTCTGTATCTCCCTTCCTTCCTCGTCGTTATCCTCTTCATCTTTTCCACCGACCTTTGTGCCTTTCGTTCACCCTGTGCGTTACCGAAGCTCCACTCGATGTTCCGTCTGTCGTCCGTGTGTCGAACGAATTCGGGGA
>NW_006263644.1:153371-164834 GCF_000469605.1 Apis dorsata | reverse complement strand
AAAAAAAAAAAGGAGAGGAAAAAAAAAAAAGAAAATAGTGACAGGGAATAAGAGAACCGGTTACACGTTGAAAAATATGAATCGTAGAGATAGAGGTGGAAGCGTGAAAAAACGTTGGAAGGACACTCTTTAACTGCATCTGCTTTTTCGAGATATGAATGTAGGGAAAAAAATTAATGAATGTGGAGGGAAGAACGTTTACGTTGTAGCGCAACGAGAGTCGATTTAGAATGAGTTTAATTTTAAATGGTACTTGTAGTTTGATTGTATGATAATTTAATTTTATCCTTTTTTTTTTTGCAAAGATATGTATTCATTAAAGATTATATATTGAATATATATATATTGAAAATTATAACGTAAATTAAAAAAAGATAATCCTTTGTTTCTGAGAAAATTATTTATGAAAATTGTTCAATTAATTTCTAAATTACTAATTATTAAATTGCTTCTTAAAAACGGAGCCTCTTATCAAAAATTCTCTCCTTCGATTCGAACCATATTCGATTTTCGATATATAAAATGAGAGAAACAACGTTTTCACAAAAAGAAGAAAATGTTAAACATAATAAATTTACGAAATATCTATATAACAAATTTCAATTGTAGAAGAATCGCATCAAAGAAATAGACGTTCAATAAAAAATTACTGAATTACTTGCCATCAGTTTTGCGGATACCAGGTCACGGAAAGTAAGGGACCGGTTTCATAGCCTCGAGAGGCCGATCGTTACCAACTTCGTTACACAACTGTTAGGATAATCTGCGGCAAGAATCATGAGCCGTGATACACGTATGCGGCTTATGTATGTAGGTTGTGTCCGGCGTAGGGGTGAGGGCAGGTGTACTTTCCGAGAGAATAATTAATATTCAGCGAGGAAAAAGTGGGCGATGGTCTTCTCTTATGAACAGTTAGCGCGTTAGCAAACGGGGCACACATCGCTTCTAGACACGCAGCTGGTCCTCTCCGGGGGAAAAGACTTTCGAGGCCCAATTACGTTCGTCGTTGTCGATCGTCCGTCTACATAATTGTTTCACGTTTGATCTGCCATACTTGGACGGCCCGAAATTTCGTGGGATCGATTTTATCTTACGCGCTTCTTGAACGTCCACCGCGTTCCTGGAACTTTTGAATTTCTTGCCGCGACAATGATCTCTCGCGTGACGTATCGAAAACTTTGCGATACGAAACTTTTTTTTTTTCAAATATAATAGAAAGTGCAATATATAATTCTATGATACGAAATTTAGAAATCTAATTCTAAGTTTAAATTCTTTTTATTTTATCTAGAAGGAAATAGAAATTTAGTACACCGATATAAAAGCTTACATTGTGGAATAAAATTATGATTTTTAGACGAATGAAAAGAGAATTCGAATAGAGGAATGTTCAACGTAATTTATTCGCTAAAAATCGATAGAATTTAATCGATGAGGAATTTCTAACGATAATCGAAAAATTATGGCAAGATTGGAACGATGAAGGAAGAGCGATTTCGCGAATAAATCGTAATCCACTAACATAGATATCGGCAATCTTGGAGTGAAATCTCGGTAGCCTTGATAACGGTAGCCGTGTAGACCCGGGCCGTAGGACGAATTGCAGCTGCAGAAAACGAGGAAAACTTATGATCAGATAAGAGAGGGAGAGGGCCGTTATAAAAGAGTTAGAGAAAAAGAGATAGTGGTCGAGGGGGCGGGGAGGAAGCGGAGTACAAATTACGACCACCCGGAAACTGGTCTCGTGGCCGTGTTAACTTTCGTCGCGTGCCTTCGGGAAATGCCTCAACTTTTGCAGCCACGTGTTATCGTCCTGGCATTATAAACTTTCCATTGCCCGCCCTTTTCCTCTCTCTCTCTCTCTCTCTTCCCATTTTCCCTTTCCTCGTTCGCCTTCATTATTTACGACGCGTTAACGAAATTTACCAGCTTGCTCTTGTACTGGACTCTAGAATTTTATCACTTGGTCGAACTTGGTCGAATCTTGGTACAACTTTCTCTTACGCGTTCCCATATTTTTGATTCTATTTGGTAGATACACAGGATGATAAATGTTTGGCAATTTCTTAAGTTATTGTGAATTTAAATAAACATAAATTTATTTGCAATTTCTTTAATTTTTGTTTTATGATAATGATAACGGTGTAATGAATATAATGAAGAATTGATCAGAATATGTGTAAATTGCAAAAAGCAAAAGAAAATTATTTGAGTAATATGGTAAAGTAATGTAGTAAAAAAAAAAAATATATAAATTTCATTCGAATAATGCTAATAGAAGAAAATTGAGTGTATTATTTTTATGTTTAATGATATGAGTAATTATTATTGGTATCAACTTGTACTATTTTTTGTTTCAGATATGAGGCTGTAGAACTGATCTATCGAGAGTTGACCAGAGTTTACAAGCAATCGGAAATAGATTGGAAAATGATACACGATGCAGGATGCACCAGAGACGATACAGATTTGCCAGACCACGTCACTAAACCGAATGATCTCAATCGATTGATCAGCGGAACGTTTAGATCCTTTTTGGCTTCCTTGCCTGCTCCTCCCACGATTGTAACGATTGCGAGGTAATATATCTAATATATCTCACTTAAAAATTATTTTTTACTCCAAACTATGCTAATAAAAAATCTTTATACAAAATCTTTCTTTTATGGAAATTTAAATTCGCAAAATTACGAATAATATTTTTCCAAACTTTTTCGCACATTGTAACGAATCGTATCGTTTTACAAAAATATTATTTTCCAAAATTCTAATCCAATCGATGCAAAGTACAAAATATTATTATACGAAAATTTAATTCAAATCCTCTCTCATGATACGACAGTCCAAAATATTTTATACGAAATTTAGAAGAAAATAAAGGAGAGACCATCCCTTGGAAAGGAATGGATGCTAATAAAAATATCCGTCGATAAAAATCCAGCCGCGAAACGTTTTTAAAGCTCGTCAAATTGAATTCCAAGGCTGTCCGCCTCTATCTTCGATAGAGAGCGGAGGCAGGGTCGCAGATGGCGTGGAAGAAGATGCTGGGAGGGCTGGGAATAGAGAAAAAGGGAGGATCGTAAGGGGTGGTATGGTTGGGCCGGGCGAAGGGTGGGTTCATGGACGTTCGGCTACCATCAAGCCCCACCCCTCCATGTGGGCCAGGGGTTGCCTCGTAAGGGGTGTACGAAATCAAATCCCGACCTTTCGGCACTCGTTGTCAGATGTCTCTGTCTTCGATGTCCCGCGACAGATGCTAATTATTCCTTTATCTCTGTTCCACGCTCTAGTTGGCCGGATGATTAAGGCGAGACACGGTAATCCGTTTCTCAATTTTCCCCGGCTCTCGTAATAAACACCACGCCACGCCACGAGAAATTGTGATTTATGAAACACATACGCGGCAGACGCGACGATACTAATGAGATCACGTCTGCCCAGAGAGGAAATCTTTCCACGGTTGTACTCGAGATGTGACGAATTCTTTGAAATTTATAGCTTTGCGATACGTGTAATATCGACGTGAATTGTGATATTTTTATAAATTTAATTATGATTGGAAATGTGTTTAGGATATTAAAATAATGAGAGAATTTTTATGCGAGCGTATAATTGATATAATTAATTTTATCGGTATTTTTATAACTGGTCTAAATATGTAATATGTCATCGTTATATAAATTTAAATATCAATTCATGCATGTACGAATATTAAAAAATTCAATTTTATATGCAATGGAATTCAAAAAAAATGATTGCATATCAAATAATTTTTCATTTAATAATACGTTATATAAAAGAAGATTTACTTTTCTTCCTGTTAAAATAATTTCACTCGAACTTTGAACACGCGTGATATTTAAAAAATCATTTTAAATTCAAATCTCGTAAAGATAATAAAATCATATATGATTTTCTTGCATATTACAATTTAGTTTATGCAAAAAATAAAAAGAAAAGCAGAAATATTTAATCAAAAAGATAAAATCGTTAATTTATCTCGTAAAACGTCTAGCAGAAATTATGCAATGGAAACGCGGATGGAAATAATAGAATGATCCGTAAATGGTTGATTTGGCGCCATCTCGTGATAAAATTAGGGAAATAGTATTCGGACTTCCGGCGGTGGCAGAAAAAAAATCGATTTCATCCCACTTGCAGCCCTCGACGACCCTTTGGTCTCCACCCCCAGCACCCCTCACTTCCGGGAAAGACGCGGAAACGCCGCCGGATGTCGCCTCTGGACGGCATCGAGGTTCTCTTTCAGTTTGCCAGACGGCGATTAAACAGAAACAAAAAGTGAAAGCGAATTTAACGAGCAAGAATAAACTATTTACCATGGAAAAATATAAATTTCTTTCTAGAGATCTATTTCGAATCTTCGATCAATTCAATTCCTATTAATTATTATTCCTCGATATTTATTTGATTTTATTCGCCATATTTTTTTTTGTATACAATTTTATTTATCTCTCATATCAATTGTATTATTTTATTTATCTCTCATAACATACATTAATAAACTTTTGTATTGTTTCTTATTTTAAAATTAATTTTAATCGAATAACGAAATAGAAATTATCAGTAAATAATTCTTTTTTTCTAATTCTTTGAAAACTCAGGATCACGAATAATTAAACGCTTATCGATAACATCTTAATAAAAAAGATGCAACGATAAAATTATTATATTCTTTTACAGATCCAGTCAAGACGAATATTGTCCGTCAGAGAACGTGGATCAAATTCAGATTGAAGTGCTCGAGGAACTTCGCCAACATCTGGGGGAGATCGACGTCCAATTGGCCTATCTAAAGGAGGAAACCCATTAACCATTAAAAAATATAAACACACCACCCTCTCCCCTTTCTCCCCGAGATATACATTTTAATGGGGCGAATTTCATTTTGATTCAATAAACGTTTGTATGAAAAAATATTCATCCCTGTTAATCGTATCCGTTCCTCCAGCGTCATTCCAACGTGGATCGTAAAAATAGACCCTTGGCTCGAGCACTCGTCGTCGTTATTAAGACAACGAGTACTCGGGTAAGGGCCAAATGAAAAGCTCGTAAAGACTAATTACTGGTGCTTCAGGGAGGGATGGATAAAGGAAACTAAGTCGAGAAGTCGTGCATCGTGGAATCGATGGAATACATCAGAAAGATCAGAAGGCGAGCAGGAAGAAGGAAACTGGCACGTCTTTGATCAGAGCAACGATTTACATAAGATCGGTGCCACTGGTCCATTATAAGAGCACAATACCAACCTGGAGGTTGGTATTTTTCTTTTTTTTTTTTTTTTTTTTTTTTTTTCTTTTTTTTGCGCAACGAGCACACCCTGCATCCCCCTCTATCGTTTCTCGTTTCACGCCGACCGCCCATTTGCATACCGTAGGCCAGTTTCCCACACGTCTTAACAGCGATCGTCCCTTCTTCCTCTTTCTACGAGCTTACCAAGTTTCCGTCTCTTTTCGTTTCCCTTTTGCTCGTAACCCTTTTCACCGGGCCGGGACAAAAAAGGCAAGGAAGAGTGAAAAAAAGACGTCTTCCTTCTTTCAAGATGCTGGCGTCTCTTGAAACTGAGAAACGAGACCTTGGTGGATTGGATGCCATTCAAATTCTATAATGAACGTGTATGTGTAATGTTTTTTTGCCTATCGAATTTCTGGCGCGCAATAAACGCGAGAAATCGGAGAGATTTCTAATTTTAGAAAGTATTTTTAATATTTAATCATTATCTTGATTTTAATCCTACTTTTTTTGGAAGATAACGGTAAAATGGTCTTCGGGTCACCTTTTTTTTCTTTTTTTTTATTTAATTGTGTATTTGTCGTGCTGTGGTTCTTAAGTTTCAGGAAAACGTGAAAGAATCCCTGTTAATATACTTGATTGCGCGTAATTTAATTCCGCTACAGGTAATTTAATTCTACCACGTCCTTCGAGTTACTTTTGACTTAATTACGCTTCTTCTATGATTAAAAAAATATTCTTAAGTTTCGGAGAAACGCGAAAGAATCCTTGTCAATACCATCTGATTACGCATTGGAATATTAAAAAATTCGGGGATCGAAATTAAAAGTTTCGCTAATAAAATCAATACCGGATATTCAATATATTTCATTGAACATCATCTATCGATTTCAATCAAAGTTAAAAATTAAATATCGATTGGAAAAACATTCAAAGCATTCCTAACATCGCTACATTACCATACCAAAAAAAAAAAAAAAATGAAATAAATTCATAAAAGAATTAGAGCCAAGCAGAAAAATTTTCCAATTGAAAGCATCGATTTATCGGTTATTCGTCTTGAAATGACTCATTCGCCGGTCGTACAATTGCGCGTTAAGGGAGTAGCACAGTGGCATTCGGGCGATAACGCGCGAATAAACGTTAAATGGACAAGGTGAATGCGGAAGTGCGATTGTGGAGAAGGGACGAATTTTAAAGAACCGCAAGGAAAGTTTACGAGCTGGCAGGCTCGCGTAATGACTGTCGTTAACCACGGTCCAGGCCTCTCTCGGTCGAACCAAGACCTTTGTATGCTAATGACAGGGTGGTCCGATTTCAGCCACCCTGAGTAAAAAATCTTAGGGGTCAACAGACCCATCGTTCGGCCGAGTTTTAAATCTCCCTCGAGTACCATTGACCTCGAATTAAAAACGGGCTCGACCTTCGACCTTCGTCGTGAAAACTTTACGACCAACCGTACGATTTTCTTTTTTCTTTTTCTTTTTTTTTTTTTCCTTCTCCTTCTAAAAGTCATTGACGGATACGATTACCCCCCTCCTCCTTACCAATGCTTTCTTATTCGTGCAAAATTAACTTTCGGTTCGGTCCCTATGACGCTGTAGGAAGAATTCACGAGACCCTCGGGACTAGAGATGTGTAATCATTCTCAGAAATAATACGTGCATTGATATTCATTAAATTGCATCGACTGAATTCTTAGCCAAGAAGAAAGGAATCTTTGGAAGATGTTGCACGAATAATCTGGTTTCAATTGTTAATGGAATTTCTTGTCCATTTCTTGTGAATTATATTATTTATTTGGGAAACTTTTTTGATCTTTTTTTTTGAAAATATTGTTATTTTTTTAGAGTATAGAATTAGAGATCATGAATATTTATGCAAATTTTAATTTGTTAAAAATTTATTAAAAATAAAGAATTTTTTATTAAATAAAAATCTACAAAATTTTTATTAAATAAAAATCTAAAATCATTTTATTAGAAATATAGAAATATAGAAACAATACGGTATTGTTTAAAGAATATAACTAATAGGAAAGAATGTTTTTCGTCACAGTCTGAACATAATTTCAAGCGTCTCGTTCTCTCTCATGGTTGTTCGGATTTCATTCACCCAGGTGACACCGTGACATTGGGTTCTAGGGGAATTATTCAAAACCAGGTCTGGCTGGCAAAAGTACAGCCGTCCCTGGCACCATAATCCCATATTCAATTTGCATAAAACAGAAACGCAAAAAAGCAACAATCCAGAAAACAAAAATAACAATAGAAATATATAAATCGAACGTTTAATAATAATTGTTTCGAATGCAATTTTTATCTGATCAAATATTATTCAACTAATTGGATTAAAGAAAATTGGAGCAAGTTCTAATCGCTATAGAAAAAAGAAAAAATTATTTAAATACAAACACTTAAAAGATAAATATTTCTATTAATTTATAAAATTAATAGAAAATTATTGAAAAATTTAAAAAAAAAAATATTATATCTACATAACTAAAATTCACAATTAATTAGATTTGAAGCGTAGATAGAATTTCGTTAAAAATGACTAGATTAAAACAATTTTTAATTCTACGTTCAATCATTGTTTTATAGATATTAACTTAATCAAAAGAAACTTAAAATCAATCGTCTTGAATCTTCAGCAAGTTTCATATATAATTCAAAATTAATTTCCAAATTCCCAATACTTTTGACACACGCAAATTCATTTTCCCCGTTTTAACACTTATCCAATTATAAATTTTTCCAAACGATTCTCGCGATTAGAAAAAAAAAAAAAAAAACACTTTAAATCCATAAAACTTGCATTTCTAAACAGATATATAACTCCAACGAATAAAATAAAAAAAGATTTTCACCAACGTCGATTTCCATCCGAGACAAGTCACCGATCACGGCAAAGGCCGAGGACCCTTTACTCTCGCGTACCTGATGGTTATGCGCGTGACGAAAGAGATCTTCAGAGAGAGGTAAGTATGCTAATCAGCAAGCATAATGCAATATCGATACGCCGGAGAAAGCCAATTATAGCGTGGGGATCTGTCGCGTACGACCTATAGAGATTCTCTTCTCTTTCTCTTCCCCCCTCTCTCTCTCTCCCTCTCCCTCTCGAAACGTCTCCGTGAGACGCATAAAGGGTCGCACACGGGCGATGCATCGGTGAGAAAATGAATAGCAAATGAAAGAAAAAAAGGAGGAAGAACGAGAGAGGACGGGGGCCGGTTGATAGACAACGCCATAGGCGGAGACCTCGTTGGCCGTTGTTCGAAAGTGCTATTTGTATTTATTCCAGGCCTTTGTTCGTACCCGGAGACTCATGGGGAGGAGGGTGGGGCGAGGCGGCGAGAGGGAAAGAGAGAAAAAAATTATTCAAAGACGAGGCGAAAGGGGTGAGGTCCACTAGTCGTTACGGGACTATACGACGTTTCGGTCGGAAAAAATAGTTGCACGCGGCTCGATAGACCGAATATATATTCGTCGAATGGAAAGTGGATTTTTTATTCCGCGATAAAACGATTAAATTGATTAATAATCGAGGAAATCGATTTGAAAGAAATCGCCTCGAAAGTGTAAATTTCGAAAATAAAATAATCTTTCGTAATTCAACGAATCTTCGATCGTTTTGAATTTTCGATGTAATTTTCATTGATCCAAATTTCCTCGAAACGGTTAATCGTTTCGTAAATTTTAGAAAATTTTACCTCGAGAAGAGAAAGAGAGAGAGAGAGAGATAGAAGGATAATATCTGAGCACGCAACAAAGTTAATCTGAGAAATCGAATTACGGGCAAGTGTTCGCTCCATCGTGCGGATTCCCTCGTTCTCGTTGGGTGCAGTATGTGACGAGATGATCGCATGTGTGTGTGAATGCATCTCGTGCAGCGGATGCAACTGCGAGTGGTCAGTAGCTCGCAAAACGACTGGCCGCTCGGTGCATCCCCTCGGTACTTTTCGATCAACCTCGCGAGTGACACATCGAGCCTACTACCGATACACCACCTACACCACCCTTCACTCATCTTCATCAAAACGTGATATCTTCGCGATTCAATCATCGTCACGTCTATCGCGGATAAAAATCCTCCATTAAGATATCCTTTCCATTAAGATATTCCCGAGAAACGACACGTTTCCTTCGATTCGTTTCAGTGTCGCTCCGTTTATGGAGAAAAGAGGTGTGGTTTACAAATTCGATTCATAAAATCTGGCACGTAACGAGGAAGCGCGACGAACTGTCGCCTCTACGCGAGCGCGATAAAGTTTTTAATCACATCCGCACAACGGGGTTCTTAAGTTTGTTCTTGTACGCGGGGATCGCGGCACGCTTTTCGACGAGAGCGGACAAGTAATTTCATAATGTCGCGGGACGAAGTTCTGACAGTTCTTACATGGTGGCCAGGCCACGGAAGGAAAAGTTCCGTTATAAGTTTTAATGGTACATAAATAAACGGCGACGTTGTAATAGAGTTTCTACGGGGCGTATTTTCTACAGGGCGAGATTCGACGCGAGAACGGTAACACGGCCTCGTTATAAATATTCAATCGTAACCGTGACATTTCTCTCTCCGTCTCGCTCCCGCTCGCCGGCCACGACGCACGCGTGTCACGCGAGGGACTGGGACGCACGATAAGCTTAATTCGAGTGGCGAGCGTGTGCTGGAATTATACATTAAACGCGGTGGTGGGTCTCGGCAATGGAAAAGAGCCGCGTTTTCGTCGAAATTATAGAAAATTAACGAGCCGTCCATGCCTCGAGAAACCGGCCGGAGAGAACACCCTCGCCGTTCATGCACGAAATAACCACGTCCAGCGATATTATTTTCAAAACCCGGCCGAGCTTGTTATCAGTGTCTTCAGTTAGAAGGTTGCTTCTCGTATCTGTCGAAAGTTTGCAACCGCTTCTCCCCTTTAAGACGACGTGAATGAATTTCGAGGGAGGCTTTAAACCGTGTATCGAAGTACAACGTAGTTCGACGAGTAATTCATTAGTGGATTTTGAATCGATGTAACACGAACGATCGACACTAAGCTTTTAGACCAATTTATCAGTGAAATTTTACGAGAAATTACGTGTTATATGGTGCGTGAAAGTGTTGTTTATGAAATAAAGAAAGTTTTTTACAAAGTTTTTCAAATTTTATCAATTTTCCAATTTTATCCAATTATCCTATAACATAGTAAGCTTATAAAAAGTGTTTCCAAATTTGTTAAATCGTTAGTATTAAAAAAATTGACACATTATCGTGCAAAAACATGGATTTACAGAATAATTATGAATAAATATAAAATATCATCGATTCAAATAACAATTTCGACCAAGAAAGAAACAATAAACTATAAACTAAACTCGTGTATCAAAATACAATGGAACATCGATTATTCGAACTAATTGAAAAAAATCCGGATAATCAATCAGAAAGAATCGAATTATTAGTATTTATTATGTTAAAAATATATATGTATATAGTGAAACTCCATTTATAGAAATTCAAGTATAATTCGAACACTATAAGTTCACATAAACTCTGTGTTCGGATGATCGATCATTTGAACGATATTCGAATAATCGACTATTTCTATTGCAAACAAACGGACGAAAAGAAGAAGATACCTGTGTTCGCGGACGGAAAGATGGAAATGTCCGTGGCGAGGAATACATTTTTTTCTTTTTTTTCATTTTCTTTCCATTTTGCTTGATATTCAATCGCGCGAAGTGAACCTGCCAGAATCCATTGCCGATAAGAGAGGGCGGGGAGTGGGAAGGGGATGAAAGTGGTTGGTGGCTCTCTAATACACGCGGGGGTGCGTGTAATTCCGAGGCCGCGCCATATTTTAACATCGTTCCGAGTTACATTATGTTTCAGCAAAATGGTCGGCGCACACGTGGCAGCAGCGCCCCGTCGACGGGGAGGGTGGTTTATCTCGAATACACAATCCCACCCCGCGCCACCCTCACTCTCTCTCTCTCTCTCCTTCTCTTTCTCTCTCTCTCTTCGTCGAACGCGGCTCAGTCAGGAAGGGTGGAGAGGAAGGGGACGAAGAGCGAAAGAGAGAGAAAAATAGGGGAGAAGGGGGTGAAAGAAAGAAAAAAAGAAAGAGAGGGATGGAAGGCGGTTCAAGGGGATACGGATGAGAGAGAAAGAGAGAGAGAAAGAGAGAGAGGGTGGAGGTCGACGACGACCCTCGGCAACCAACGCCCACCA
>NW_006263644.1:150332-152916 GCF_000469605.1 Apis dorsata | reverse complement strand
CTCTCCGTTAGCTTTTGCGACGTCTATACGGCGGAGGGGGTCGGTGGTGTGGAAGGCAACCCGGCACGATGTACGCGAGCTAACGACGTTCTTTCGCTTCTCGCGAGCAAGGAAGCGAGACCGACGAAACGAGAGGGGTGAACGGGAGAAAAAGGGGGAGAGAGAGAGAGGTACAAACCGCGTTCCTCCTCTTTCTTTCTTTCTTTCTTTCTTTCTTTCTTTCTTCCTTTCTTTCCTTCCTTACTTGCCTCCTGCTCGCACGTTTCGTTTCTTTTGTGAACATAGACGCGAAAGGGGTGGAAGAAGGAGAGTGCAGCAGGTAATGATGTACCGCGGTAAATTTCCTGCGGAAAATTACCCAGGCTGTTGGCCGCGGAGTCGCGGAGCGAAAGGTAATCATTTTCTTTTTTGCAACAAGCGGCTGCAAACATACGCGTAGCCGTGGCTGCAACAATGTCGACTGCGATTTATTGAATTATTAGCGGCGCGGGTGCGCGTGGACAGGTAAGGTAACCGTTGCTCCACCCGGGAGCAGGCAAGGGGGAGGCTTTCTCAGACGAGCGATTCGTTTCGAATTATTGTTACGGGACATGAAAGAGATCGTGGATCGTTTGATATGGTTTTGATATGAGTAGGATCGGTAATTTTTTTTGCTTCGTTCTTGGCCTACGTCGTGGACAAGGTTATTGAAATGATAACTGGTTTATTAAATCAGATTTTTAATCGTTCTATTTCCTTTTTTTCCCTTGCTGAAAGAATATATATACATTCAAATATATATACATACAGGTATGAGAAATTTTAATTTTGTTCATCGAAGACTTGAAAACGATTAAATATTTTTCTCCGATAAATAATTTGTGGGTAACGTGTTAATTTTCAAAATACGAAGAGAAAGGTGAATTATTAGAAATGTGTACGTAATGAGAGCGTTTAAACGCTCTCTTCAAACAATTTTAACGGTGAAGTACTTTCGCAAAGAATAACATTTGAGTTGAAACTCCTCGATTTTCCTACTCGAAAGTTAAGTAATTGAAGATTATTTGCCCGACGGATAAGGCCAATAATTTAACAGAGCGGAAGTTTGTTACATGAATTAAATCGTAATCTGGTTGAACAGTGGGTATTACTTCTCGCTTACAGCTTGTTAATCCAACAAGATCTTTCGAATAATTCAAGGAAGTTAATTAAAAGAAGATCGATTCCCTCCTTCGTTATCAAACTGGACGAATCCAAGCATAAAATTTCTTCGTAATTAATAACCGGCGAAAACTATCCATCCATCCTTCGAAAACGTATCGATCCTCCTTTTATCGCGACTAAAATCAATTTTATCGAGAGAAACCACCTTTTATCTTAATTTCTAGTTGAAAGAGGGGAGAAAAGGGGGGAAGAGAAACTTTACGAATCGTAAAGTTTCGACGAAACGGTTTCCAAAGAATGAACGAAAGAACGAAAGAAGAGGAGTGAATAAGTGTAGGTGGAATCGTTGTGTCGTCTCAACCGTTCAGTTAATTTGTTCCGGATTAACGAAGCACGGCAGAGCCGTTGCCGATCGGACGAGTACGTACTTTTCCCTCCTCGAGTGGGAAACAAGATGTCAACTAGGGAAAGAGAAATTCTTTCCTGTGTAGTAGCTGTGTATGCACGGTAACCCCTCGAAGGCGTATTGTGAACGAGACAGCCGATAATTTGTTTTGGGCCTCTTCTCCCCGATTCGGGAACAGAGATGCCGAGGTATACACCGAGGTATACAACGAACTTTTGCATTGTTACGAAATCGAGTGTCGCATTCGTTGACTGCCGACAATTTCGAACTTTTAATTTGAGTTTGAGGATTCATTAGAGACATTATGCTCCGCCCGGCAAACTTCCAAGCAGCCACGCGAACGCCATCTCCTCCCCTTCTCCCTCCCCTGCAAGTCGCCCAAAACAGCCCCGACCCCTGCGCCAAACCCTCCTACCACTCGAATCCCGAAGCACAGATCGAATAATTCCGGATCGTATTCCTTTTCCTCCCTCCCTTCCCCATTATCCAAAGGCAAGTTTTTCTTCCAACGATCGAAAGACCCGCTCTCTAACGACGCGTCCACAGTTTTGAAATTCTAAATTATATACAATCGCGATTCTACGGAATCCGGCATATTGCATTCCCCGACAAATTCGAGGTAATTGCAAACTATGAACGACACCGCTCTCGAACATGATCGTGCAAGCAAGAATTTTGCTTAAATTTCTCTCCCTTTATTCGAATTATTCCAAATATAACTCCAAGAAGCAATTAAAATATAATCTATAACACCGTGTCTTGACGCACGATCCACCTATCATCGGTCCCTTTCCTTTTTCTTTTCTTTTTTTCCTTTTTTCTTTTTTCTTTCTTTCTCGACACGAAGCTATCCTATCGTCAGTGGCAAGATCGCAAGTGAATCGATACCAGAGGTAGATGTACAGGGTCGAGTGATGGAGAGAACGAGACAGGGCGGAAGGGACACGGGGGTGGAAGGGGTGTGAGGGTGGTTTTTGAGGGAGATGTTTCGTTCGTAGTAGGCAGTAGGTTTCACCCCCCTCCCTCCCTCCATCC
>NW_006263644.1:144570-150054 GCF_000469605.1 Apis dorsata | reverse complement strand
AACCTCCCCCCTACGTTGCCGTGACGTAAATGCCAGAGAAATGGGCTGGAGGGGCTGCGAGAACGTGGCGTGGGCAGTGACGCGTGTGCACGCAGGAAAACTCTTCTTATTTATATGCTCCATGCTGCCATGGCGAATCGATATTTCGCATGAGTTCACTTGGGAAAAAGGAGAGGAAAAGAGGGAAGAGGGAAGAAAAGGGAAAGGAGGAAGGAAGAAGGTCACCCTAGCGTGGCAGGGGGGCGGAGAACGATTTCCTTTTCCGCTTTTAGCCAGAACGATGGCTACTTTTCTTACGTATCCTGTTTTTCCCTGCCACCCTTGCCACCCTTCATCGCAGGAGACTAAACGCTGATACGAATCCCTGCAACGATGGATCGTATTGTAGATTGCTTCGATGTAGCTTCGATCATGCAAAGATCTTCTCGAGAATTGTTATTATTATTTTTTTATCATAGTTGGTATATTTGAATTCTCAAGATGGAAATACAAGTTATGTACATTCGTGCAAAGTTCTTTTTTTTTCAATTCATCATTTCTCCAGAGAAAAAAGAATATTGTTTATTACTTCAGAAAAATTATATTTAACCGTATCATTATATTCAATCGTCTTACAGGTTGAAATTGGATAAAGATAGTTTTTCTTATAAACTTCAATCAGTTGTAAGCAAATTTCTAGATTAAATTGTAAAAGTGAAATGTCAAAAAGAGAAGAATTTGCTTTTTTTTTTTTGAAAGTAAGAATTTCCAATTAAAATTAAAAAAAAAAAGTATCGCGACAAACAACCGGGCAACATTTTCCAAAGATCATACACTTTTGTAAATTCACATTATACACATCATAGTTGGCAAGATTAAACCAAAGAGCGGAAGAAACGTAGGAAGAAAGGGGAAAAAGGGGGATGGCCAGAAGGATAGGAGGGTGGATCGCGGTTGGGAGGGGGGAGGGGGAGGATGAAACGTAGTTGGTCCGTATCAGCATAATGTAGATATCTATTCCTTGCCTCTTCCGTTAGCTTCGAGGTTTGGAGATGGGTGGAATACGAGACGGGGGATGAAATTGAAATGAAACTACCCGAAGGAGCAGACGGCCCCGCGGCTTTCCAAACCCGGAGAAAGATTAAAACGCGACCGAATGGATGCGAAAGAAAGTTTTGCCGCCCAACTATACTCCGTCTAAACTAGAAACGATCTCTCTGTGTGTATTTGTATGTGTGTATACGTGGCCAACCTTCCTCCAGAGACCGTCTCGGCCGATTCTTTCTATAACTGGAAACTAACCGGAAAATTTGAATGTAATTGTTCAATTATAACTTTATATTATGTTACTCGCTCTTAAGGGCTTTCCAATTTCTAACTTTTTTTTCTTGTTACTGACCAACGATAAATATCCTGCTCCTCAAAGAATTATTCGTAAAATAAATATCCGTACGAACTTTTCTTTATTGTTTATTAGCAAAATAAAAGTATCTTAACGTATCAATTTGACTCGATTATCCCCCTCAATCAAAAAAAATTTGGGACAAAAATGTCCTACATATGAAAAAGTTCAATTTTCTCGTCATAAAGGCGAATTAAAGAAACGTATTTTAACATATTCTATCATAGAATCGTAAAAATCGAACTCCCTCCTTCTCTCTCGATAATCAAAGGATTAAAATTATCGAATAATCCCAACGAAGAGAAAGATTAAACTTCCCTTCCGATAAAACTTTTCCGGTCATTATAAAATTAGGAGGGAACACGTGCGGTGAAGAGTTGCTTAAACTCTGCGCGATAAGCGCGGTCTATCAGTCTCGCTGTCCCTTTCCAACCCGGTTTCTTGCTTCTTGCGCCATCCTGGTCCAAAGAAAGTAAGCGCGTGGCGGTATGAAATGGAATTAATTATGAGAGCGTCTCAACAGGTGGGTGCAGACGTCTTTAAACTCTGATCGTCTCTCTTTCTCTCCTCCCGCTCTCGTTCATTCTCGCTCTCTCTTCCGTCCACAACCCCCACACCTCTCGCCGACAATTCATCCCCTCCCCCCTCTGGCCACCCCTTTTCGCCTTGTCCCGGACCGTCCTCAAGTAATTTACTAAGAAAATAAATAGAAGACGAGAGAGATAAAGAGAAAGAGAGAGAGAGAGAGAGAGAGAGAGAGATCGTGAAAAAATAGAAGGTTAAACGAGCGCGTCGGCGCGCGATCTTCGACTTCCTTAATTGAAGAGAGAAAAAAAAAGAGAGAGAGAGCGAGGGGAAAGGAGGCGAAGGGAGGAAATAAGAGAACTGGAACTCGGTATAAAAGAATGCATCATTAAAGATCGAAGAAATGAAAACACCATTGTATAGGAGGAGCACCGGTGAAATGCCCGATTTCTCAAATCGATTTTTAACTAAGCGTCGTCCTCGGATACCTTTTGATCCCGTTCACAGTTTTCTTTTGTATAAATAATTGTTTTTTTTCTTTTAAGGCTAGAAAAAGGCTAGGAATAATCTTCTTTGTTCATCGAGCAATTTTGATTAATTTTTCTTTAAATTTAAAATTTAAACTCTAATGATTGAATAAATTGATGAAATTTATTTGTTATTGTCGGTAGGAGAGATTGATATAAATGATCGAGTTTTGACTAAGTGTAAGTAGCTCTTTTGTAACATTGGACGATGGCTGGATTTTTTAACTGGCACTTCAGTTTGTCGAATCATTCTCGACCTTCGACCTTTTTTCAGAATTGATTAATTGATGTTTAAGGTATATTTGTATCGCCGCCATTGTATCGCTGCGCTATTGTAAACCGCAAAGCTTGCGGCCCCGCAATATATACGATCTATCGAATATCCTTTGTCAAGCCACTTGACAATGTACACGATTTTGATTTATTAGTTACGATTGTCACGTGTCTTTGGTTCCTGTTATTACAAAAAGAATATTCGTATAAAAAAAAAAAGTAAGTTATAAAAAGTATCCTCGAACAAAACTTTATCGACAGTATAATTTCAGTTCTTTAAATTGATTTTTCTTTCGAAATAAAATTGCTCATCGTCGATAGAATGAACATTTTCTTAGTTTTAATTAACTAAATTTCTTTTTAATGTAATGTATAAGAACTTTTCTTAATTTAGTTACATACAATTTCTCGAAAATCACAAAATACGATTATTATTCGACGAATGGAAAGAGTTCACGAAAAATTGATTTTTTTAACTGTCTATAGCATAAAATACTGTGATTCTAAATCATATACTTATTTAATATCCAAACGATCTGAAAATCTCGTCGAATGTACATGATATTTGATGTCCATTTCCACTCATTCCATCCCTGAGATCGATACGACCATTACCATCGAAATAGAAGGGATCCACACACTTGAAAATTGAAAAATTCGAACGGCGATTCCTTCTCGCTCTTTTCCAGCCCTCGATTCACCCCAGCCGTGGAAAGGCCCTCGAGACTTCTCCGAAGAAAAACACACCCTTCGCCTTCGAACGCGGCACGTACGAGTTTTTTCCTCGTCGAATGCATGTATGCTGATTTATGCGATCTTCTCTCTGTGAGAAGAGCGTCAAAACGGGGCACGCCATCCCTTTCCCACGTTTAATTTAAACATCCGACGTGTGTTTTACCTGCGCCCCTGGATGGGGCAGGTGTGTAGTGACGCGGAAAAGAAAGAAGATGACACGTATCGATGGCCATTGATATTCCACGGGAAAGAATGCTAATGGGACTGGTGTTCCCTGCCCGAACGGATATGCATAAATATTACAGTTCTAAAAATCATTTTTTAACGCTACGAGTTTTTCGACTTCTAGCTACTCAAAAAAATTAAAAGTAAATATATATATATATGGAATGATTGAGATATTTTGTGAATAAAATTTAATTTGAGTAATGATTACTTGAGTAGACGGATCTTTGTGCATTTATATAAAATTTACAAAATATATAAAATATCTATAGAATGCACAAAAAAGCAGAGAATGTAACATTTGAAGAATACGGCACAATTCTATGTAAATTTCATTTATATTGTAAAAGTTGTATTTTCCATAAACAATTCGAATTTATATCTAATTTAAAAATACATCTAAATATAATTGAATTATAAAATTTTTATAATTCATTCGAAATGAATTTAATTTTTCTTTATCTCTATCGATAAATTCCTATCTATTCTTCATTATCAAATTTAAGTTGAGGAAAATCTATCTCATCTACATTATACTGTTTCACACGAGATTCTCGAAAAATATCTAGAAACTGGTTCGAATGCGAGATAAACGAGATCCATTGAGCGTCACGTGTTTGGAGATACAGTTAAACGAAATGCTTGCGAAAAGATATTGATGACAACGTTAATAATAGATCAGGTTGGATCCATCGATGGATATCATTAACGATGATCCACCATAGTTAGGATATAGCTGGTTCGATCAATCATACGAAAAGCTCGACGTCGTCGGCAGACCTCCCTCCCCGTCCGTCTCACCCACCTCCGTGTTGTCGTTTCTTCTTTCACACCCCCGAGCACCACGAGTCTTCGTCTTCGAATAATTCTCGCATAGGCCGAGATATCTTTTTTCCTCTCACCCCCTCCCCATCCTTCCTCCTCCTCCTTCTACTCCCTTCTGTCCTGGAGATTCGCCAGGATCCATTCATCACCGGCATCCGAGGGCGCGAACGGAAGGAGGCAAAAACTCGAAGGAGGAAGAGAAAAGAGCAACGAATAGCGTCGCCAGGGTTGAACCAAGATGGAGTGGCATCGTTACAGCGTCTCCGGCTTCGTGCCCGTTATGCCGATTATCAATAAATCACCGGAGAAAACAACGAAACAATGTCTCGTTGAGTATCGAGAAGGTACTCATCTCTATCGATCGATTACTTTGACTTTTACGCGATTAGTAAGAATCTAGTATAGAGATAATGTTATTTGATGGTGAAATTGTGAAAGAAGAATTTTTCGTCGAACTATTTAGAGTAAAAATAATTTGGAGGGTTTTTATGGTAATTTTCTTAATTCTTCAATGCGGTATGACGATTAAAAAAAAGATAAGTCTCGAGAATCTTACTCTCAAATTTACTCGTGTTACTTTAAAACTATCTGAGAGGCAGAAGACTATTTTTTAATTGAATCATTCAGAAATCAAAATGATTGAACTATTTGGAAATCAAAGAGATCGACTATATTCTTTCACTCTTATTCTTTCACTAACTTGACTTTTATCTTAGTTAAAATATATCCTATCTGCTTAATGCTAGAACTACTAATCTATAAATATGCTATATGTATAATAGTATACAGAAAATATCAATATAATTCATCATTAATTCTATATATATATATTTTCTTTTCTATTCTAAATTTCGAAACGAAGACAAAGAAACGTCATTCTTTCCCAGAGGGAATAGATATAGCTAGAAATTAACCTCGATCGGAATCGAGGGCCACGCAAAAAATCCACGTATAGGTAATCGCGCATACGACAGCACCAGTACAACAGCACAC
>NW_006263644.1:140655-143859 GCF_000469605.1 Apis dorsata | reverse complement strand
TCCCTCCCTGGCTTCTGCAAACTCCTTTCCACCCCCTTGTGTTCTTCACGTGAGAGAAAGAGAATGTGACGTTATTCCGCATGACTTTCGATCGTTTATAGTTGATTCGTGCGGATGAATTCGCGAAAATGGAACGTATACTCTGATCGTTGTTTAATTATTTTGTCGTTGTTGGAGGGAGAATGATATATATATATATATATATAAAAGTGTGTATTTTCGAAAGAATGATTTGAGAACGTGTGCTTTTTATTCGTGACGTTGTATATGAATTATTTATTGGAATGAAAAAGAATAAAGTCTAATTTTTTTAAGAAATTTTTATAAATTGTAACTTTTTAATTCATTTCAGAAAATTGAATTATGAATTGGAACATGAATTATTCGAATTTATTGAAACATCCAAAAATCGAATATAAGATATATTAAATTATATTCTTAAACTAACATACATTTACATTTTTCATAATCCCTTTCTCTCACAAGGTATTATTTTATTTAATAAATATTTGATAATTGTTTAATTTCTAGTGATTTCGCAAATTTGGACAAATCAAATTAATAATGGACATTCTGGTATATATATTATTTTAAAGTAAATGTGCAATATTTTGTTTAAAGGGGATGGAAATTAGCTAGTGAGTAAGGAATAAACTGAATGAAAATATGTATCAACGTGTCAAAAGAACTTTGAATCTAAAATTCCACTTCCTGAAATACATTGTCCTCTTTGGTATTTTTCATCTTTGTCAAGGGACAAAGGGCGGGCTGACTGGTCCGGGAGGAAGAGCTTAACTTCATTAGCGTGTCGTAACTTCCTGGATATTATCCATGGTAAATGTTACCGCTATGCTTACGCGGTGATTTTCCATCGTTCTTACTAATTTAATACAGGATTCTCAAACTAATTTCTTACCAGACCAAGTTCACTCGAAAGTTTCCGTTTATTAAATCACTATAACGTGAATGGAATACGAAAGTTTCGAGGATCAAGCGATCCTCGCTTTTTCACGTCGATTCATGGAAACGTTAAATTTAATGCGAATAAGAAGATCGTGTTCACAACCCTTCTAAATCATAAATTTGAAACTTCCGTTATCTTTGTTATTGGTATTTATACAAGAAATTGTTGCAGAATTAATGCTTTGGTATGCTGTTTTAAGGTGTGATAAAATCTTTTTTTATTCGAAGACTTTGATTAATCTGAATTAATTTTGATTGATGAAAAATAAAATTTCACGTGAAATATTGAATATCGTATAAATATTTACAAAGATAATAATCTAAAAATTGAAAAATGTATAGAGAAAACATTCTTGAATTAAAATAAAATTTATAACAACAAATCATAAGTTTACAATCATACAAATACAAATCAAAGAGATTCACTTTGTTTCATTCTTAAAGGAAGTTTGATTATTAATCTTCCATTACGCTATTCTTTCAATCTCCCAATCTTTATATCATTTAAACAATTCTGAAAAAATTTATTGATATATAATTCCAAATATCTTCCTTTAATCTACATAATTAAATATTCAAACAATATTTGCAAATACTTTACAATACAAATAATCTCAGTATTACCACAAGTTGCAAACTATACTCGACTAATAAAAAAAAAATTCTAATAATTATCCATAAACAAGAAAATAACAATATCTTCGTAATAAATATTTATTGTTCGTGATTGGAACGAAGGATTCGATGAAAAACGCTAAATATCAGAATTTTGCCGGTGCATTGGCAACTTCTTTCAACAGAGATTGGCGAAAGAGCGAGGTGGAGATGGTGTTGGTCGGTAGGTTCGAAGGGAAACACATGCCGAGGATCCAAAAAGAGAGGCAGGCGACGCGACGTCTCGGATCGATGCGCGTCGGAGTGCGCGCTCAACCCCAGACCAACATGGACGCGGATTTACGAGGTTGAAGCGAATGGAAAAAAGAAGACGAGAAGAAAAGGGAACAGCCATGTCTCCTGACCTTATCGTGTAAACCCTTCCAATATACACAACGAAACGCGAGATTATAAATCAATTCGAAATTCGAAAACTTTTCATTTATTGCAAATATATTTCGTGTACGATTATTTATTCGAAAACGAGTATAAGGAAAAAATATGGATTCTCTTCTCTTGTGAATCGCAACTTCTTTCCAAGGATCGTTGTAATTATTTATACGAAAAATTTTATGATTTTACACGTTTGTTTATTTTAATAGAATGATCGAAACGATGAAAATTGAAAATTCATGATATATAATCGTGTATATTATTTTAATATCTGTTTTTTAATTTTTTTAATTAGAATATTTACTCATCATCTATCGACTATGTAATCGTATAATAAAAATACTAAGAAAGGAAAGTCATATATTATTTGACTACTCCAAAGAAGGTTGAGAAACACTGATATATGACAATCTACATCAAATCAATTAAAATTTGAAGTTACTCGTATCGATTCAACGAAATAATTTGTCAAATAAATATTAACGAATATTTAACCTTAAATTTTAAAAATTTTTGCACTCTTATATTCAAGTGAAGATTAACTACATTATTAAATAAAATTCTATTTTATACTCCTCGACACAAGATTTATTATTTTTTTTCTCAGACAGCGCAATTCGTTCGTTCAAAATCGCTGTAATCGGTGAATCAATCTCACGCTTAATCCCTTTGTCTTCAATTCGTGATCTTTGTCGGTCGAGATTTTCTTGGCACCGGTAGAAAAGGGTAGAAATGCTTCCTCGCGAAATTTAGCCCACGTGCGCGCCTCCGTTTCACTTGGAATTCAAACGCGTTTTAATATTTTAACCGTGTATCTGCACCGTGTACCGCATTAATACGAGCGAAAAAACAACTCTCAAAAGGGAGGCTGCAGTATTCGCCTTTTGTTTTCACTCGTGCGAGCATTTTCGATGCAATGGCGCCGAAAAGAAGAGGGCCCCAACCGAGTAATGGGGTGTCGCTGCCAGTCGCGCATTTATAATTTCTGCCTCCCTCTCTCCCTTTTCCCGCCTCTCTCCACTTCTTCCGACCACTCTTCGTATTTTATTCTTTCTCTCTTGCAGACTGCCAGGTCGAAACAATTGCTTTCCGCCCGACAGAAAGGAACAAAACTGTCTGGGGTGGTGTACAGGCAAGCAGGGTGAAAGTTGCAAGATGAGTTACAGCGACAGCTCAAAGATCCGATGGTATCCG
>NW_006263644.1:132516-140455 GCF_000469605.1 Apis dorsata | reverse complement strand
TTTTTTTTTTTTTTTTTTCCCTCTTTTCTCGTTTGCGAAACAAACGTAGTACGAATTGTATCGATCATTTGCCGCGACAATGATTGGAATTTATAGTTTTTTAAGTTATTGGTAAGGAAGAAGCGATATAATTTGATACATTTATATTTTTTTACTTTCTGAATATCTGAATATTTCTATTTTAACGAAATACTTTTACCGATATAAAAATAGAAATGGATTCTATCTTATAATGAAATATAAATATCATTATTTTACTCGATTAAAAATGAAATATCTTGAGATATGGGAATCGTAGATACATCATTGCTGAAATTTTCGACAATTTTTGTAAAGTATAAGCTCTAAGAAAGAAGAATCCTAAGTGATTAAGAAATACATGTATTTATTGCAGTACGTTCATTACTTTTGAAATCTTTCTGCTCCGATCCCTGTACAAAATCTATTGGCAAATGTTAATCGCTTCTCTCAAGCGTAAAAGATTAAAAGATGCTTATTTTTTTTTTGACTGCAAATTTGCATTACGCGAAATAGGATCAAACAATCCAAAAATCGAGTTTCAAACGAACAATGGAATATCTCAATTCGATTTCTCGTAATTCAAAGGGAAGGATCAAGTGCTGAGGCTGCAATTATCACGGTGGAGATCGCGTATTAATTCAATAAACTTGATGAGGAGCGATCGTGCCAATTTATAAGGATTATCAGGAACGATGGTGTCTCTGTCTCGTTCACGACAGCCGAAGGGGATCGAAAAATAAGAGCATCGTGATGTCTTCGCATTCTTCAGCACCCTGGTGGACACGTTCGTCCTCTCCCTCCCCCTCCCCCTTCCACTCTCTTCTTCGAATCCTTCTTCATCTTCTCCCCCTCCTTCCTTCTCCTCGGGGATTTGTGTCTTTATCAATGCTGATCATCGCGCTTAATCCTCGGCCTAAAAGTCGTTACGGCTCGACACGAGTCTCATCCGCGACGTTCAGGGGGTTAGACATCGTCACGGATCACCGAGATAATCAAATTATATCGTGATTAATTCTCGAGCACCGCGTTAATTTATTTCAATAATAGTCTCATCATCATCGTCATCGTGTTGGAAGAAAAAATATTACGAAAATAAAATTATTAGCGAGCCTATATATTCGCAATTACGAATCTTATTCATTATTTTAACGTGTTGTAAATAATTGTGATTAATTCTGCGAGAACACGCTGTCGCTAAATTTCAGAATATTTATTTTTGTTGTTGTATCATAAAATAATATAATTTTGCAATTTATTGAATATCTATGCATCAAAAATAGATAATTCAAATTATATCAATTTTTTATACAAGTTTTATATAAAAATAAGAAAATCATGTGAAAAATTCCAATGTTAACCACTCGATAACGATTCGAAAAAATATTGTTTTAAATTTCCAATTATCTTCTCGAAGAAGCATCGTAAAACGAGCACTTATAACGTAACTCCCTGTGCAAAAGATTTATTCATTAATATGTTAATGACAGGAAACTTCAATCTCAATTGTCGCTTGTGAACATCAATGAAAACAGCCACACCGTAGAAGTGTTCAGAGCGAGCAGAAAATGACGGAGGCTTCGACCCTTCCGGATCTGTTGTCTCGCGAAACTCGTTTCGATTTAATTTATGCATCGTGGTCCAACGTTTCCCACCCCGGTCTTAAGGCCCTTTTGTACAGTTATTAATGCCCTGGGCCACTTCATTTTCACCGTATGCACGCACACAAACGAAACTCGAAGCTGTGACGGCATCGCTACCTGACGTCCTTCCGGATCCTGCGATTCGTTCCCGCGTATGCAAATTTCGTCGAAACGAAAGTGCAACAGGGAGAAAGAGAGAGAGAGAGAGAGAAAGAGAGGAAACCTTTCGGTATACATCTGCCTGGTCGAACAATTGTTGGAAAAATAATAACTGTTTTTACAGGAGAGAATACATTGCCACGGCAAAACCGGCTTCTCCTCGACTTGTTCAACACGTGATTTCTTCCACGTTCGATTACTTTCGCACGTTCTTTCGTTTAGGAACGTTTCGAATTTGTTTGGTTAACAAAGATTCTTCCTCTTGAATTAATTTATTCGACGATATTTATTTGAAGATTCGTAAATGCAAAATGGAAATTATTAGATTTTTTTTTTTATAAGAAAGATAAAATATTTATCACTTAATTTATTATTTTTGATAATGTAGTTTATGAATGTAATTTAAAATTTAATGCAATAAATGCAATGTGAAATTTTATAAAAAAATATATTTAAAAGTTACAATTATATGTAATAATATTATGTGAATAGCAATATATTAAAAATATTATATTAAGATAATATATTTTAAAAATATAATTATTGAAATAATGAAGATATATTAATATCTTCATATATTTGGTTAATAAATTGCATATTTTAATGATAATATGCATGATTTTAATATTGCGTATTATGGCCCTATTTTTGCAAAGTATAATTACATATTAGTGGTCGTTTGAATGCGTCCAAATACTTTTCCTCGGAGATAAACGAAAGCAATTAAGATTCTAAATTCGAATTTATACGAGCAATTTTCTTACTTTCAGCGCTTAAGTGACTGTTTTATCGCGCATATAAATCGTTTAAAAGCGAGTCGATGCGTCACGTATAATACGTGAGATACCTTCAAACATGGAAATTAACGAGAGAGGTAGTTTTGAGAGCCACTGGATATGGTAAAACAGGAATCTACTACCCTAAATGTCTTTGCAGGTAAAAAAAATTTCTACCTTGTCAAAATGGGGGAAAACGCGGTCAGATGTGCCTACCCTCTAACGAAGGGTGGCTGAAACATATATAAGAATGATTTTGCTGTCGATAATAATTGATCAAAGTCATAAGATTTTTAAGTTAATTCTTTTAACTTAATTTTATTTCTTTTATTAATATTTTATAATGAAATACTATATACACTGATGATACAAATATAATTAATTATTATTGTAATCTCTTTTATTCTTTATTTATTCCTACGAATTTCATTTTTATTTTTATATGTATAATTCTATTTCTACCTATTTACTATTTTTCCGTTTTTGCATTCGTATTCTTTTATTTTGAATATCTTTAAATATTACTAAAAACAACAAATGAATTTCAAATAGTGTAAAAACAAGAATAATAATCTAACCTATGATAAAATTATCGTAGAATCTCGGCGGAATTTCAACACGAGTGAAACCCGTTACGGCCCTAAAACATCGCTCCCTTCGAAACTACCCCCTACAAAGTGATAGGTCTTACAAGGCTACGCACTAATTGCGATCCCGGGTCTCTTGTTCGAACGAAACGTAAGTCCTGGATTACCTTACACGTTAATTACGCCGTAATTAACTCTCATCGTCACCATCGTCAGGGTGGAAGTCGTAAAATGTCGACGAAGCGATTTTACACCGCTTACCACGAAAATCCTTCGTAAACCCGAACCACGGTACCCGGCGCGCGGAATAAAACGTGACGATGGCGATTATCGACCTCCACCGAAAAAAAAAAAAAGAAAAAGGAAAAAAGAAAAAAAGAAAAGAAAAGAAAAATAGAAAAAGAGGAAACAAAATAAGACGAAGGGGATGGAGAGGGATCGGGGCAGAATTGAACGGCGACGCCATTAAAACTTCATTTTACGCTCGCTTATAGCTCGTACTTTTAACAACGTGGCTGAAGGCGGGAAGTGTTTGAGATCCCTTCGATATAAGAGCGGATCTCGTTTTGCAAATACCGAGACAAACAGAAAATTATGCGGTATAAATTGAAAATATTTTCAATATCGTTCTTTTAATATTCCATGGCTCGATAACGATAAGACGCATGGATAATTTAAAAATAAGGCAGCCTTATTTGAATCGAAGTTGAAAAAATACATACCTACATCGTTGGAAATAATTTTTATTTTATTTTTATAATTTTTAATTCTATTTTATACGGAATCGCAAATATTTTAAATAATGCTATGTAGATTAAATAGTAGATAAATAAATTTTAACTGCAAAATTCATTTTACTTGACAAATGAAACAAAAAAACGAAATTAATATGATATTTATTTTCTCATTTATAAAACTTCTATTAGAATAAATTAATAAAACTTTATGTGGCACATTTTAATTATGTGACGACATTTCATAATTTCTATATATCTTGCTTTAGAATTTTAATCTTTTATAATCATCATATTATTTTAAATAAATTTTTTAAAATAATATATATCTTGAGTATTTCCTACATATTTATCATATTGAACAGATATTATTTACAATTATATCCTATTTGGATGGAAGGAAATGGTTAAATTGCCTGGTGCAGGGAAAGGTAGGCAGGTAACAAATCGGGCTTTCAGCAACAGGTATCAATACCTTCTATTATTTTCGCACCATTGATTCGATACCCAATAGAATCGATATCGTACCTGTTCGATGCACAGCAGGTAGGTGGCACGCGACCAGGTAAAACCATTCACAGGTTCACATCGAATATCATCGAGGGGTAGCTTTTGACTTTTCAAAAAGATGAAGAATCGACTTTTTGACACGTTCCAACAAAGAAATTCCATTATTAAGATGTATCTTTGAGGATGATCTTCTAACTATGCTATTCACAGTTATTCTTGTATCAGTATTATTTTTAAATAAACAAAGAAATAATTTTCTACAAACATATAAAGATGCGTTTAGAAATTTTGTTTCTATATTATTTTTTCATATTTCTAAATAACTACTTTTGATGATTCTTAAGTATATTTTATATAAATTGTTTTTCTTTTCATATTTTAATTATTAAATTTTATTTATGTTATTTCTCTAATTATGTTTTGTTGAATTAAATTTGTAGAATTTCGAAGAAAAATTACGAGTCATGAAATTTCAAGCTAATTTATCGAAATGTATTTATAGTTAAATTTTCAATTTCTTTTTATCGCGATTAATGAGATAATTAAACAGATTTAACTAGAACATTTAAGGGACACGAAACTCAAATGGACGCCATTGCACAGAAGAGGAGCTTGAATTGTATCGTTGGCCGAGGAACCACCCTCTAACCCCCACCCTAACCACCCTCGTTTACCCTGCGACGATACAAGCACCATATTCTACTTATAAAATTTATCGTATTCCAATTATTAAATTTTTTATCAATAAAATATTCAACAAATTTTATATTACGTTTATTCAACTATAATTTTAGAAGAGAATAAAAATAAATTATCGTTAATTTTGAAACGATACCTATTTTATAACATTAAAATGGAAAATATTTGATTGCAATTAAAAGTTAAACAACTGTCCATTAAAAAAATGAAAAATTCCTTCAGAAAAAAATTTATCATTTTACATACATATATATTCATCAATATTAAAAATATGAAAATACGGTACATATAAAATAAAAAAATAAAAAAATTCTAATAATTATTAATAATCAAAACCATTACAATAAATACAAAAACTAAATTAAACAGACACAAATATAAAAGAAATAATAAATTCTTTCCATAAATGCCAATATTCACAAAGCTATCATAATCAATAATCATACAAAAAACTAATTTAATGAATCTTATATACCTAATAATAATAACACATACAAAAAAGAAATAATGAATTGTCTCAAACGTTAAAAGCAAAAATCCTATAATCCGCGATACAAATTCCTCGCGATCAGAAATTCCTCGGTCGCAATGTGATCGCAACAAGGGTAGCTTTTCAATTACGGGGAAAGATTTGGAAATTTTCTTGCGGTGTTCGCCGCGGAGGGCAAAAGGGAACGAAGGAGAAATCGCTCGAGCGCAATAAGTCAAATCTTGTTTGCGAGTCGGTGCCTAGTTAGGACGACTGGCCGGGTCTGCGCGAGGGATTGATGAGGAAAGCTCGAAGAGGCAGTGACGAAGGGGTGGCGAAAGGGGAACGCGAGAGCAAGAGGAGGACGAGCACCTTCCTCATCGACCGTATAATTAAACCGGGCGCTGATTAAAAAAGTTACCACGGCCGTAAGATCATTACAGGGGCCTCCGACTCCCATCCCGCCTCCTCCTCCAACCCTCACTTTCTCTCTCGCTCGTTCTCGACCCTTGGGGGGCTCTAAATTCTTTCCACTTGCTACACCCGCGACCGAGACTGCGAATTCAGACGGCGAATTTCGGCGTCTTGCCGTGATTTCTTCAAAGTTAAACTGATTGGACCGATGCGATGTTTCTTTTTTCAACCTTTTTCCTCCGTCGATTAAAATGATACTTGCGCGTATGTAACGATAATTGATGATATAGGAAAAATTTATAGAATGTTTCGGTGTAAAATTAATTTCTTAATTGTAAGATTCATAGTAGTTATTTTTTGGAGAATATACGATGTGCTATTGAGAATGTGATGATTCAGAAGAAAGAGAATAGTTGGTATGTGGAATTATGAATTGAATAAGATATATGTGAGAAATATTGAAAAATATTTTTAAAAATAATTTTTAAAAGAAGAATATTTATTTAAAATAAATTGCACTGTAATATTTTTCCTGATTCGAAGTTTTGAATTATTGAAGAATTATTTATGAACTATGAGTATTATTATATATGATGAAATATTCTAAAATAAAAGATTTTCTAAAATAAAAGTCTGAGAAAAGATCAATCTACTAAGAGTAAATAATTATATTGGTCTCGAAGGGAAATCTTTTCTTTTAATTTTAGTGAAAAGTATAGTGGAAAACTGTGCACCCTTTGTTTGATTCTACTCGTCTGTATTGCTAAGCATACAAACTTTATGAGAGCTCTCCTCCGAGAGAGGATTCCTTTTAAAACAAAAGAAGAAATCAAAGAGGAATATGAAGATGACTGAAAATATAGAAGATCCACAATCGTAAACGTAATTTAATCACATCACTAATCAATTCTTTGATTATAGAAGAAGAAAGACTATTTTTTTCTCAATTTTCAATTCATCCACTTAATAATCATTTATAATTTAAATATTTCAATAATTTTGATAAAACTTCAATCTTCCATTTCAAATTATCTACTCTTACAATCCTTCCACCTTTAACCATGAACCAGCTATCTTCATAAACTTAAAAAGAAATCAAAAAAGAAAAGAAAGAAAAAGAAGAAAAAAAAGTCATAATCAATGACAAAAAGAAAATTTCCTTATGTATCGCCATTGGGAATCGCTTGAAAGGAACCAGAAGATATCCAGACGACACAAGATGAAGAAAATAAAATTCCGAAAATCGTAGAAATACCAATCGATATCTTTTTCCGCGAGAGACCACCCCCTCGGCTACATGTATCTTTTCCGCCGGCAGGAACTTCCTTAAAATTCAATATAAGCCCCGCGGGCACCCCTGCGAGACCGGGTCGCCACCCTCCCCCCCTTTGAACGAGTCCCTTCAGCCGATGGCGACGGTGCCTGGTTACCATGGCGATTCTTTTGCTTGGCAGGTGGCTGCAGCCACCACCAACCACCCTCCCCCAGCACCCTCCATCTCCTCCAGACTCGTTTGTTCTGCCTGCCACTGGTACGACGAACCAATCGCGCACAGCGAAAAAATATTCAATCACGCGTCAAGAACTCGAGGGTGGTGGTGGTGGTGGTCGTTGTTGCGTCGGTGGTGGTAAGTAATGGATGTTGGCTCGTGCAGAGCGGCAGTGGTAGTGGTGGCGCGCACAGAATCGAATCACCCTCGGAAACCCCCCGTCTTCACCCCCCACCCCATCCTTCTATGTTCGACTGTGACCAGGGACGAAGGTCGATGGCGGTGGAGGTCGAACCGCCCCTGCCTACAGAGGAACGCCACCCCCCTCCCCAACTTCCAAGTACGATGGAATAATAAAATGCCTCGGATTACATATTCAAAATCAATGGCTCCATACCTTGGACGTACAAAAGGGTGGGTGGGATCTCGCTACCCCGTCCA
>NW_006263644.1:128097-132398 GCF_000469605.1 Apis dorsata | reverse complement strand
CCACCACCCGGACCCGCGAACGGGGAAGAAGGGGATGATAACGGACGATTTCGCGGCCGACATTTTAAGCAACCACACCCTCATTTGCAATTGTTGTCCCTGTTTTCAGTTTGCCTTTAAGATTCGCTTCTCCTCGAGATTATTCCCGAGGAATAATTAACTTCGTTCGGGCGATTCTTTCGCGAGGGATTTTTTTTTTTCTTACAGCCTTGGGGATCTTGGTCGAATCGTGCTCTTGGAACGAATTTTTTGGGGGAAAATTGAAAGATCTTTTTTTTTGAGGAAGGGGTTTGATAAATTTGGAAAGAATATCCGATAAATATGATATTTTAATTTTTTATTAGTATTGAAAAGAATATTTGATGAATATTTTAGAGATATTATGTATAATAAACAATTAATTAATTAATTTATGTGTTTTTACGTAGGAAATAAAATGAGATTTATTTAGAATTCGTACATCTAAATAATTCAATCGAATTTGATTACTTCCTTTCTATTTGATAAATAATTCTTCTAAGCCTTAAGAAAAGTATGATGAATTTGAATACGAACTTCAAATATGGTGGACAAAAGATCACGGAATATTTTATTTGAATAATTGTAAGTAATATAATTTGTTAAAGCAAATTATTTCAATTTGTATTATGAAAAATTTAATATACGAATTTAATATTTTTTCATAATCAATAATATTTATATTTTAACGATTAAAAAATAAATCTTTCTATTTTTTTAAACAAATAAATATATTCTTCCACTAATTATTGATATTTAAATTTCTTTCTACCGATAATTAATTACGTTTTTTGTTGCATCATTACAGCATCATATTTTATTAAAAGAAATACGTAACTTTAAACTGAGGGTCACCCCTCGAATCTCGTCCTAATTAGCTGTAATTAGGCGCGAACGGGAATGGGTTGCAACTTTATAGAAGTCGAGGGGAAGAAAGTCGAGCTGATCATTATGAGGTCTGAATTACGCGCGATAATTTCACAGACAATCGAAGAGGAAATGGCCGAGAGGATACTTCGCGAGAATTAATCAGCGACTAATTGATTCTGTAGAGATTAAGGTCATCGTCTTGAAATGGCGACCCGAAAAACTTTTAGCTAATTAAAATTAATTGGCTCCGTGTTGCTGAAATCTTTCAGAGTGATATTTTTGTTCCGCGAGTAAATAAATGAAAATTAAAAGATTCATTTAGATTTTTATATATTTTACCGCTAATTATAATAAAAAGTAAAAAGATATATTCCCCTAAAATAATATTTTTCGCTGTCTTATTATGATTGTCTTTTTCTACTGTTTTAAATTTAACGTACTTCGTAAATTTTATTATTTTATTACCGACGTCAATATCGATCATCTGAATATGTTAATGAAGTGAATAAAAATAAAAGAAAATTCTAGAATATGCTCTTATATTTTTTCAGAATTCAATGTTTCTAATTAAATAATTTTTTAAGAATTATATTCACTGATATTTATAAATCATAACAAAAAAATATATTTAAACTTGTTAATTTACTAAAAAATTTACAAAAAATATTATTATCGCTACAGAGATAATAATTTTTTTTTATAAATTAAAAATTTAAAAAAATAAAAAGAAAAAATATCTTCTATTCAAAATTTAAAAATATTAATTCGACAGAATAAGAAAAGAATAATTCCCAATCAAAATATGTAATTCACGATTTTTTATATAAAATTTTTATTTTTCTTTTTTACTATTTTTTTACTTTTTTGATCTTACTATTTCCACATTGCATACTATACATATCCAAATTCAGAAGTTGAATAAATCATTTATTTTCTCTCTAATCGATTTCAAATCAAATATTTATCCATCTTCTAATTGTTTCATCACTGACACTCGAATACAAATGCAAAATAGACAATTGGAAGAATCATCTTCGTTAAAAGAACAACACAGTAAAAAGTACAAAGTACAAAGTACAGGCACAATAGATGTTACGGCAACACAACATTCTAAATTAAACATACACTTTAAAGTTGTTAAATGAAACATTGGAAATCAATTTCCCTTGATTGTTCGCCAGACGTCTCTGGCAATTATTACCCTATCCTTTCCCTCTCGTTCACCCAATTCGTTACGATACGAGAATGCGAAGAATCCGTTTTCACCGATTTTTACTATCTCGACGAGATAATTTAGAGGCGTAATAACGTGGAGATATGATGGCCGGCCGTTTTGAAACTGGCCTCTTGCATTTTGCATGAACGTAGGACTGGTTCCAATGGCAAAGACCACCCTTTCGTCGACCACGTGGTGGGGTGAGCTCATGGACTCGGTCAGGTTTCACAGGACCCCCTCAAGATTCCATACGAATTCGTTCTTATAAGCAATTCGTGATACAAGAACTGGACCTTTCCGAGATGTATAAGTTTACCTTTATTGAGCATTTAAGGTTAAACCATGGAAGACCAAGAGAATTAGAGAATAATTCTGAGCGTGATATCAAGTTCGTTCGAAGAATGTAAGGAATGAAGAATTCGTAAAAAAAAAACGGCCTTTGCAATTTTTTGTTCTTTCTTTTTTTTCGATAGATTTAAATTTTCAATTTTAAATCTTATAATTGAAATTGAACAAGAATTTAAAATTTTATTTCAAATGTTTATTTCAAATGTGATATAGCAGTCTTTCATTTAGAAACAAAAATAAAAAATATACCTATATAGAAAATGAACTTTATAGAACTTTATAAATAACCTATATAGAATATGAACTTTCACATAAAAGGAAAGTTGCATAAATTGAAGCATAGACACAATTTTTTTCAAATCTCTGTCTATCTTGCTATAACAGAAAAATTTTTCAAAATTAAAACACGAAATGGATTTAATCGAATCATCTTAAAACACTTTAAATTAAAACTCATTCACAAAAAATATATTAGCATAAAGAGCTGGCAGATCTATATCAACTTAGCTAAATGTTCATGAAGAATAATAGCAGGCCAAAAGAAAACGAGAAATCTTACGAGAAGGCAACGTAACGATCTTTGCCCACGATCCTTATGGAACCTTCGCGTCGTGGAGCAATGAGAATAAGCAATAGACAATAGCAACAGTGGTTTTTTTGCCAAGGCAGCTGTCGAGCGCAAAACCAGAGGGGGACATTACTTAATAAACGTGCGCATCCGGGGTGCGGTCCGGCCAGCATTGTTTCAGGATCGGTAAATGGGTGCTTGCCAGCGGATGCGTGCGGCCAAAGGGTTAAGGATTAAGGGTTGAGAATCCTCCTGGCTCGGACCCACAATGGACACCTGGACCGGTCCACGGGAGCCCATGGCAAAAAAAAAAAAAAATTCCTCTTTCCAGTCGTCTCTGGACATCTGCCATCGATCGCCACTCCATTCGACCGTATCTCGAGGAGTATCACGCTATGGACCACTGTCCATCATTGTGTATATAAGAAACACTCTACATCGATCGAACATCTCTACGCCTTTCCAGGAATATCATTTTTCTCAATTTATTCCTTCGTTTCTCACGAGAATCGTCTGTGAGATTTTTGCAACAGTAGAGAAAGAGAGAGGAAGAGAGAGAAAGCTTAGCGAGGGTACTTCAAACAGACTACCGATACAGAGTTATGATAATTATTTCGCGCAACCCTTGAGAACGAGATACACGAACGAGAATCACTCGAGGACTTGTTTTCCTTTTTTCCTTTTTTTCCTCTCCTTCCTTCACTTGAACCAGTACCAGTACTCCCGAAGCTCTCGTGTCTCAGCGAAAACAATAACTTGCATAATAAGCAGGACGAATAAAGAGGAACCTGTTTCCCGGGTGCCAGGGACGGGGAAGGGAACGGGGAAGGGGACGGGGGTAGGAAGAGACAGAGAGAGAAAGAGAGAGAGAGAAAGAGAGAGAGAGAGAACGATCCACGGTTACAACAAGAGGAACGAAGGAATTATTATTCTCTCGCGCTTAGCCACCGTCTCACGGAGTTGTGATGATCTTTTTTACGCCGCGGCGACGATACAGGTATATTGAAATCTCGAGGCGGAAGGACAAAACGACTCACTAATAACGTATGCACCGTGCAGCTGGCACCGCCGCCGTTTTGTTCTTCTTCTTCCTCGCTACAGGTTCTTGAATTTCACACACGTCGCGGTTCGATGGGGTTGCCTCCACTTTCTCCTTCTCCGTTCCACCGCCTGCCCTTTCACCGTGAACACTCGCTCGCACACGCTCACTTTTCTCCTCCCGTTTCTTTCACCGGCCCGAGGAACCCCCTTCTATTGTTTTACCTAGCGAGACCAGTTTTT
>NW_006263644.1:125332-127867 GCF_000469605.1 Apis dorsata | reverse complement strand
TCTCTCTCTTTCTTTCTTTACCGGCTTATTATATACGCGCTTTCTATCGTTCGTGCACGGCCACGATTGTGTTCGCACGGGCGAGCTTCGAACCTGATTCGCTCGCGCGGGCAACGAGGAGAAAAGAGAGACGGCGAGGGGGTCGATGCGAATCCGGTCAAACGGCGAGGAGGAGAGAACGATGGAAATAAAAAAAGCGATACAATAAAAGGGGTTAAAGTTGATACAATTGAGCGAGAAACGGCGACGCGTTGCACGCGTGATTTATTTTTACAGTCAGACCTTACAGCCACCCCTCCACGGGGGTACGTATCGGCCCATTGTCTTTCTTTCGCTTGCCACCGTTCGCCTGCCAGGCGAAATACCTTCGCGATGACTTAAAAACTCGACACGCAAGCCTTTTTGTTCGGAAAGTTCGTTACGGCTAACGAACATCGCGAGGAGGGAGGGGAGGGGGATTGAATTACGATTATCGAACTGTTGCGTTTTTGTCGCTCTCGCGAAGAATGGAAATAATAATTATAGAGGTTGGTAATGGAATTTATTAATGAGGTTAAAAAATTTTGGAAAAATTTTTTTCGAAAAGATCTTTATGCGGGTGAATGCAATGAAAGTAATTTTTAATTTTGGAAATGTGGAAATTTAGGGAGGATCAATTTGTAAAAGAAAGAATAGGAGAATTGAAACGTAATTGGATAATAAGATAAATAATGAGAAGATTATAAATTTATGATTTTTTGATGTAGAAAAACTATTTTCGTTAGTGAAATGTAATATAAATGGATTTATCAATTCTAAACTTGGTATTTTATGTCATGTTTTTTCATTTTATCGTGATTTTTATGTTATGTCATTATTGCAATAATAAATTGCATAACACGAAAATTAAGAATCTTTCTAAAAAAAATGAATATGAGGAAAATTAAATGAATTTTCAGAAGATAAAAAGAATATAAGAATATTAGATATATTTTATAATTAATTAAAATTAATTTATTAGAAAAAAGACCTACAGTTCCTCAATTTCTACACACACGAAATCGTATGAACCAAATTATAATATAACAAAACAAATTATCTAAATAAAGATTGAACTCAACATGGTATCGAATAGTATATACTTTTCTATGAAATAATAAAGGCAGTATATGCCAAAGTTCGAATGAATAATTGCATGTACCATACACGGTTGTTGTAACTCAAAATTTAGTGGCACCATACAGTACGCAACCATTAATCATCGACCACGTAGTGACATAACATCCCCTATACGCCATTCCGACACGAGATGGCATGTGACGCCATAAATTGCTAAATTAAAAGACCGAAAAAATATACAAAATAGTACTGTAATATATGTGTTTTTCTATGACATAGAATAAATAAATATCTATCTATATTTTATAATATAATTTTAAATATATTTATTATTTATATTGATTGTTAGAAATATATTTATTTTTCATTTATTTAATAAAGATTTTATCTATTCCATGATCATAGAAAGACAATATATACAATACTAAATTATAATACTTTATTATAAATTTTTACCAACAAAATTTGATATTTTATAAATTTTAGATCATGTGAAATTTAAAATTTGACACATTTAATCTTTATCGAACACAACAATTTCTGCTTATAATTTGTCCCTGCATTGCAGTTTTATTGGATCTCGTCACTTTCACACCCTGACATATGACTTTTACAGTAAAATTGCATTGTCACGTCAAAGGTGACGTATATCCGATAAAAGATAATTCGAAAAAATAATTTAAAAATAAAAAGAAACAAATATATCGATCAATCATTGTATTCTAATTCGAATCAATTGAAATCAAATTCAAATCAAAATGAAATCCTATCCCTATCAAAATATTTCTAATCTTAAAAATTTACCATTTCTAACCTTTCTCTCCTCTTTCTCGTCATCCTCTAAAAATAAAAAAAATAGAAAAATATGACAAAAAAAAAAATAAAATAAAAGAATACATTTCATCGAAATTTTCCATCCCGCTACCGTTTCTTAATCCTGCGATCCAGGAGGGTGGGGGGCACGTCTAACAAATCGGTCCGCGGGCATAAATTGAAATGCTAAAAGCGAAATTGGGTAGGAATTAGGAAAAACGCCGCGAAATGGGACGATGATTACGCGGAGGGAAGTTGGACGCGGATGGTGGGCTCGGAGGGTTGGAAGGGTCGCGAAGGGCGGTCGAACAGAGGTGGGCCCAGCGGCGAAGTCAGAATTCCCTTAGCCCATGCTCTCCGAGGGGGGTTACGCTGGCCATCGGTTGAGTCTATGGTGGAGCTTGCGACTAGAGCCGAGGGTGAGAGAAGGGGGTGAGGTGAAACGGGCTGAAGTGGTGGTGGGGCCAGCGTAGGTTGCGTCTTACCGAACGAAAGAGGGAGGCCGGCGTAGAAACGAGGAGAAAGGGGATGGTTAGGATGGTGGAGGGTGCCTCCGAGTGCCGCGTAAATAACTTCCATCTTCGAGGGTGCAACCACCCGCTTCCCACCCCGTCACGGGGGATG
>NW_006263644.1:124792-125309 GCF_000469605.1 Apis dorsata | reverse complement strand
ACCTCTCCCCGGAACAGAAGGAGAGAGGGATAGGAGATGAAAAAAATGGAAAAAGAAAGGTGGAAGGAGGAGATGGAGGAGAGTGAATGGGGTGGGTGATCCACGGGAGGGTGGTGATTCCGTTGGAAGAGGGAGACGTAAAATATTCTTAATGAGCAAAGACTTTCAAGTATTGACTCAAAATGGCGGCCGTCCTTTCAAGTCGGCTTGTTAAGCATTATTCCGCGCCCTACCACCCCCTCTTCACCCCGCCTCCCTTAGCTTTGTGCGAATTCCCGTCCTCCCTCGTCCCTCCTCGTGAGCACCGCTTGCTTAGCGTGCCGGTATCCTACGCAAGGACACTAATCCGTCTCTCTCTTTCCCTCCCTCTGTACCCCGTGCGCTTTTGACCGATGTCGCAAACAAGGGAAAGAAACGAAAGAAAGAAAACCGGGAAGAAAGGAACGAGAAGCCGATGCCTACGACGGCGATAGTCTCGCCAATCTTTTTGAGGTTTTTATTAGGTCGAGGAAGACAA
>NW_006263644.1:108856-124426 GCF_000469605.1 Apis dorsata | reverse complement strand
TTTCCTTTTTTTTTTTTTTTTCATGTCAAAGGAAACGGATCACAATAGACTTGTTCGCCGCGAACTATACGGAAGAAGATCCTTTTTGTTACAATATTCGAAGTCACGGCACTGGAAATATTCAGATTCCACGACCATCGATGCGTAAATACTAATTAAAGTTTTTGAATCGATATTGAATAGAATTAACATTCTGATGTCATGTTTGAACGATATCGTATAAATTATTACTATTATCCTACAAATATTTTTATCGTTTTAATAATTCTTCTAGATTTTTATATTAATTTTATTGTAACTAAATTAAAATGCGATTAAAATGTTCGAAACTTGAACATTCAATTCTTATGACATTATTTTCTTTCTCTTAAAAATATATATAAATATATAAATATTATAAATTCTACATAATCTATTAATATAATTCTACATAAAAGTGTACATAATATCATAATAAACTGAAAATACAAAAAAAAAATATAAATATTTTAAAATCCACATCAAATACGATTTGATACCAAAGAGGATTAACAAGAAACGATTCAAACCCTCGATCCATGTCTGATCCGATGTCGAAATATTTCGCAACAAATCTTAATGACTCACAGACACGTGACTCTTAATTCCGTTGAGCGAGAAGAAGAGTCCAAAATTCTTTAAGACTCTCTTCCCAGTGGATGAAGGCTATCGAGGCTTTTACAAAAAGGCTTTCGTACGAACGGATCGAGGAGTGGATTATTTAAGGGAGAGGGCCAGAAGCGTTGAACAGCTCGAGGCTTGTTAGAACTTGGCTTTCGCTTTGAACCTTCGTGCACCGTTTCGTCCTCCTCCTTGGGAGGGGGACAGGGAGACCGGAATAAGGGTTAAAAATGTATAAGATAAGATAGAGAGCGTCGGTGATCGAAGAAGGAGAAAAAGAGAGCCAATAGCTTGGGGCGAAAGAAGACAGTGAAATGAAGAAGAACGCGAAACCGAGACAGAGAGAACTTTCATTATTGATCAAAGAAACTGAGTGTCGCTTCCCTACCCAAAAGCTTGTTCTATTCAACTTGCCTTCGGCTTTCCATTAAAAATACCAACGTCATCCGCTTTTTGCGACATCGACACGATCTCACCTACCGATATCATCCGCGTATCCTACCACGGATATTCCCTTTCTTTATTTATTGACTCTTACGGATTCTATAGATGCTTTAATTCGATTGTCGACAATGCCAAACCTTCGTACTGTTTATTGTCTTGAAGAAATTAATTAAATTTCGCTACTGGTGTCTTATAACCGGCAATAAAAAGTTTATATGAAAAAAAAAAGTATACACGCTTTATTTCTGAAATAGAAGTCTGAAAGTTTCTGTTTTCCATGGATCCTAATTAATATAAAAAACTTTAAGACTTATTTATGAAGTATATTAAGCTTTCTATAATATAATTTATTTATTTCATAATTAATATATGAAAAATATTTAAATATATTAAAAAAGTTATTAAAATGCAACGAAAATCATTCATTTTAATAAAAATAAAGAATAAATCATATTTCTGAATATAAAATTATTATAATTATACCTATAAAATATAATGTTCTTTCTTCTAATAATAAAAATTATTGTTACTAAGATTTTATATATAATTTAATAAAATTCTACTAAAAATTAAAATTCCATTTAAATAACATGCAATACCTACCTGTACAGTTCTATAAAATAAATAATCTAATGATACAGCGCACTCTATTAGAAAAATTTATAATCTATATGAATTAATGATTCAAAAAAATCTTATGCAGATTTTTGCAACTGATTATTTCTAGAATTTTCTTATAATTTATACAAATAAAATGCAACAAATATCTGTAATATAAAAATAATTGAAAATAGAAATTTTCACTAGTTTATATTTTTTTAATTTCCTTTATATCATTTTAATATCATTTCCAACATTATCGATTCAGTAAAGAATATGACTAGAACGTTCATAGTGATTGGAATTGGAACTAAATGTATTGCAATGAATTCTCGCGGATAATTTAACACAATTTAAATAATAAAATAACATTTAATTTAAATAAAATAAAACAATTATGATAATATTATATGATAATGAATATATTATTATTTATATATCAATATCTAATAATGTAAATAATTTAAATAATGTATTACTATTTTTATTATATAATAATTTTATCTATATAATATTTAATTTTTTCGAACTATGTTCATTTAAAATCATGGATATAAAGATTTTATTACATATGAAATTAAAAATAAATATATATATTCGAAATATATATTTTCTTAAAACTGAACTCATGTGTAATCATGAGACAATAAATATAGAAATAAAATAACTTACATAATAACGTGGCTTGATGTAATTGTTCCTCGAGTCTACCAGATTAATTGCAGCATACAATTTAACACATATATATGATATATAATGTCTTTTGTAGAGCAGAAATCTGAAATAAATTGCAAATATGTATCAAATAATAGTGGTTATTATTTGTGTGTTATTATTAAATATTAAAGAATAATGAATATTAAATTGAATAAAATTAATCATTAAAAATACGAATATTTACTTAGAATATCTTTTTAGAAAAATATTTGGCAAAAACTATGAACTTTTCTTAAGGAATCGTTCAAAAATATCATATGCATTATTTTAATAGATATATTACGAAATATGAAAATATTTTACATAAATTCATTAAAATAAATTATAAAATATAATAAAAAATACTTACATTCTTTTATTTGCTCTCTTAAAATACTTTTTTTTGCACTAAAAGTGTAAAGAAGAAATCACATCGGCACTTTCAAACTTACATTTTTACAACTGTCATGCTTGCGATTCTCGAAAAAGTCAAAAGAATTATTATCGATTATAAATCGATTATATTAACGGCGCGAAATTTAAATTTTCATTATTGAATAGACATAAAACATAAAACTATTTTTTATAAAAATATACATATATAAATATAATTATAAAATATACTTTTTTTACTTTTTTATCGATATTTAATATTTAAAAAATTATTTATTAATTAACTGGAAAGAATTATTATTATATAAATAGCATTTTTATAGAGTCAATACTATCTTCTATATTGTTAAATCTATACTGTCAATTATTAACGTGTTCAATAATTTCTTTTTATTTTTATAATTCATAATTAGATAATGAATGAAGAAACTGTGTGGCAAGAATTATCAGAAATATTTGCTGATCCTCCTGAAACAAGAGATAAATGCTTACAGTGCAAGTATGTAAACATATGTGATTAGGTTATGTTTATATAAATCTTTATAATGAAATAAATATATTTTATATTAATAAAATAAAGAAATAAATTCTAACATTATTTTTTATTAAATATATTAATATTATATGAATACAGGAGACCAGTACCAGTATGTTGGTGTCCAGGGTTACCAAAGCATCCTATATGTCCTGCATCAAAAATAATAATTTTACAACATCCAGCTGAAGCAAAACGTTGCTTAAGAACGGCACCTATGCTTGCTCTAGGATTAGAACCTGGAAAATGTATAATTTACAGGTAATTAATTTAAAATATCAAAATATTATATCAAAAATTAAAAGTTAATGTTATAATTTTCTTTTATTTTAGAGGAAAAAAATTTCCACTTTCAAAACATGAAGGTCTAACAGAAATTTTAAATGATAAAAATAGTATATTATTATATCCATCTCCAGATGCCATAGCACTTAATAAATTAAATCCTGTTGGAATTAATGGACAGAAACCTTATAATCTTATTTTATTAGATGGAACTTGGCCACAAGCAAAGGTAATATAATATATTTTGTAATTTCATCAATTTATGTATTGAAATATATAAAAATGTTATTTTTAAGGCAATATATCATTCAAGTCCAGCATTATGTGTTTTACAAGCATGTAAATTAGTTGGAGTTCCAACAAGTGAATATGTTATTAGAACACAACCAACTGAAGGTTGTTTATCTACACTTGAAACTGGTGCATTTGCACTTTCTATTTTAGAAAATGATCCAGAATTGAAAGATAAAATGCTTGGACCATTACATTATCTTTGCCGGTAAGTTTTTAATAACATAATAAACTCAATTTTATAAAAGTAATAATTTAAAAACTTTAGATTTCAACTAGAAAATGGTGCTGTAACTCATCAAAGTAAAGAATTTTTAATTAAACAAAAAGCTTATCCAAAACTTATAGGACGGAGATTAGCTAAGCAATTACGTATGCTGCCAGAGGAATCTACATGACATTTTTTATTTAATAGTTCTTAGAAAGTTGATATTTTATAAGAAATATGTAATTTTTATAGCCATATTTTTGAAAAATACAAAGATACAAATAAGATAAACGAATAACATTTTTAATTTAAAAGTATATTTTTATAAATATTGCAGCATGTTATTTCATATTTTTTGACAATATACGAAAATCAAATTTCATATTTCCATATTGTGGTGCAAAACTAAATGACCATAAAACAGTACTTTGTTGTGTAACATGTGTTATATCTTTAAATAAATGTACGCCTTGTCTTGTAAATGGATCCCATGATATCCGAGTTCCAGATTGTATTTCTACGGTAGGTCCCGACGATATTGTGATTTCGGAATTCAAATGCCAATCAATCCATAGAGCTACACCATTACACATTCCATTCCTAAATTTAAATAAAAAATATATAAAATATAAATATTATAATTTATAACAATTATTAATATAAAATATCATAAGAGCTTACGTTAAAATAGGCACAGTTTCTGAAATATTTACATCTTCAATTTCATTTACATTTTGTGTTAAATCAAATTTTTTAATAACGAAAGGTAAACTTAATGCTTTAGTAGGATATTCCCACAATGGTTGAACTTCTACAGGACTATCACTTTTATCACTTGATGCCTATAATACATCATAAAAATTAATTTTTCTATTACATCTTCAATTTGTATTCACTTACTTGTATAAGTTTGTCAAAAATAGATAGATCAAAACCCTCACAGACTCCAAGAGGTGCTCGTATTTTATGCAAATCATTAAACTCAACTATAACTCCCATTATTGTTGCTGCAATTGGAATCCTTTGTATTTGAGAAGAATATCTTGAAATTAAATACCAGAAGTAAAGATTTTCCCATGGTACAATTGAAGTAATAAAATATGGTTCACCAAAAATTAAATTAATTTCATTTTCGGGAGGTAAATTATCTACTGATTCAATAATTTCTACTTTTTCCGAAAGTTCGTTTTTTTTAACAAACATTTCAATACATTTTTTGGATAAAAAGTTTGTCTCCAAAACGAATATCTTTTTCGCACCTAATTTAATAGCTGCAAGACCCAATAAACAGCCGTCCGAAAGACATAAACATATTGTATCTGGTGTAATTTTTTCTTCTAAAACTTTGATATATTTTTCATTTCGTGTATAATCATTTAATTGTCCTATTCGAGTTCTACAATAAGCCACATGTACATTACAATTGCAGACAGGTCTTTCACAATCTGGTGCTTCATTTCTGTAAGCAAAATGATATATACAAATCTACAAATTATAAAATAATGTAATGAGATATTTACATTGGCTTACATTGATTCATTTATTAATTGGAACCATAATGAATATTCATCGTGATATCCAATTAAACTAACTTCATTGTTAACAGTAACTGGAGTTTCAACAGGTAAATAATAAATAGCTTGCATCCAATGATCTCTCCATGGTATTAAATCTGCTATTGTTTTCAAACTAAAACCTTTATTTTGTAAGATTTTTGTATCTGGATGTTCCCACACTGGTGCACAACTTAATAAAACCTAGATAAAGAACTATTTAATAATAAATTTAAAATCTTTTAATAAATAATAATTACCTGATTATTTACATCCATAATTAAATCCCACCACATAAAAATAGCATGTGCAGTACCATTTATAATTGGTTTTACATGCAAACATCTTTTTTCATCATATAATAAAGTTGATTTACCAGATAAATCAAACCTAGAATTTTTATTTTATATTTCACTATCAATGAAATTCTTTTAATATTGAATAATTTATATACATATATTTACTTAAATAATAATAATATATATATATATTTACTTAAATATAGGTTGAGGAGGTAATAAAGGCTTAAATGCATCATCAGGAAATTGTGTTAATTGTATATCATGTACTGCAGCTGCTCCAGAACAAGATTTTACAGAATGTGGAGTGTTTAATAAATACTTATTTTTAACTTTAATAGGACATATTGTATTCCATGCACATACAGCAGAACTTTCTACTACTTGTACCCAAATAGTAGCACTATGTGGAATTACAATACTATTTTCCTAACATAAAATAAGTAAATTAAATATATTAAATTATATAAATTATATAAAAGTGTATGATTTGTACTTCAAGAAGATTTTCATGAGCATGACGAAATGTAGAAAGTGCTCCTTCTCCAATAAGTTCAGTATCAAATACTTCAGTAACCAAAATGTTTGCTTTTTTAACCATATCACCATTTTTTCCAATAGTCATTTTTGTAGAACGTTTATGTATTAATTTAATTTTGTCTTCAAAACCATTTTCTTGAATTATTTTTATAGCACATTTAGCCATTGGTGTAAAAGCCTAAAAAAATATAATTTTGTAATATACAAATAATATCATAATATTAATAATTTATAAACTTATTGTGTCTGGTGAAGTTTACTTCACAAGCTGTAATACTATCTGCACCACATTTAGCAGCCATCATTGATAATAAACCAGTTCCAGTTCCTATATCAAGTACATTAGCTTCTTCTCCATTTTGGTGCTTTTTTTCAATTGCAGCTTTAATACCTAGGTAATATTTTTGATTCTATAATTATAAAAAAATTTTTAAACATAATAAATAGAAAATCATTTCAGAACATTTTAACAGAAAGTACTAACTCTTTCATGATCATGCAACATATCAGCAAATGCTGATCGAGCAATTTCTTGATGATAATCATAATTTTCATCTTTTTCTTCCCAATTAATTGTTCCCGTTAAAGGATTTAAACACTGAATAAAGATACTCATATTTCGTATCCGAATTAATTGAGAAAAACAAATTTTGAGCATAACCTTCTTACGACATAAACTTTTTAAATCACATAAATGCAAATTTTATTATTCAATTATTAAATATATTTATTTATAAAGATAACAAGAAATAAAAAAAAAATGAAGACAACAATAAAAAAATAACATGAAGTCAATATCAAATATTTATTTAGACCAATTTTTATTTATCAACAATAAATTCAGTATCACAAGTTTGAAATCCGAGATTAGAATTAACATATAATGTATTGAAAAATTGAAGAAAATCGCGTTATAATTGATATGTGAGTTACAGATAATAAAATAAATTAAATAACATAAAATTAATAATTATATAAAAATAATTTCAATATTATGACAAATACAAACTACACACGTGCAAATATATATAACCATAGATAAAATATAGAATAGACCCAACTACCTAACATCCAATGTATTTTCATGTCCCATCTCCATGTCGAGTAGCTTCAGAGCCCCCTTACGATTTAATTAAGTATAGACAAAGAGAGCAAACAATAAGAGAAGGATAGAGATAGGATAAAAATATGGAAATCAGCGCCATCTTCAGAGTGCCGTATATGAAACTCAATGCACAAGGACAGAAAATAATAAGAAAAGGATAAAGATAAATAAGAACTGATTATTAGCGCCATCTCTTGAATATCAAAGACATTTTTTTAAAAATAGAGCCGATAAAATAGATTCAGAATTAAATATCAACGCCATCTCTTAAGTAAGAAACTTGAGAGATGGCGCTAATATTCAATTTTGATTCTACCTTATCTTGTTTTTAATAAATGTCTTTGATATTCAAGAGATGGCGCTAATAATCAGTTCTTATCTATCTTTATCCTTTTCTTATTATTTTCTGTCCTTGTGCATTGAGTTTCATTTACGGCACTCTGAAGATGGCGCTGATTTCCATATTTTTACCCTATCTCTGTCCTCTTCCTTATATTTACTCTCTTTGTTTATACTTTCTTTTGGCGGGTAACTACAAATGAAATATAAAGTGTCAATTAAATACATTTTCATTATTTTTCTTTCAAAAATACAATGTATTTGTATCTTTAATATAAAAAATATAGATAATAAATTCCAGATTTTATAATTTATCTCCTAAAATATAATATACGAATTTTTAAATAAGATGTAATAGAATTTACAAACGAAAGTTTAATCCAGGGAATAACAAAAATTTTTAAAAGATTCTATCGAAGATTCTTATAGAAAAATTTTTTTTTGTTTATATTTTATATTGAAATTTAATTTCAATTCCAACCAAGTAACGTTTCAATCTTATTCCAATTCGAATCGGTAATGTTGAGAATGATATTGACAAAATGTTAAGATTCTCGAAACGTAAAATAAAAAATATATTGAATATTAAATCAATTATATACTTCATTTGCGTATCTTATCTATATTTTTTTTTTTATTTAATTATAATCCCTCTCATTTTAATAGCGCTGCTATCTCATTCTATTCTGAATTGATAACATCGCATGTGATACGATGATGGTAATGAAATAAAAAAATACACAGAATAATAATTCCATTTCATATCTCGTCAGTTCTGAAAAAAAAAAAAATCGCATTGAAGAGCGAAGCAAGATGATCGAGAGAAAGATCAATCGAGAAAAATAAAAAATGAAATAGGGGAAGTAATAGAGAGAGACAGGACTATGATATGAGAGGTAGGACATGGTAGAGGGCATTAAAGGGTGGAACATCTAGCGTTGGAGGGACAAACGAGTGAGATTTAGTTGGTGGGGAGAATCGGATAGCGAGTGGAAAGTCTGACCCGCTCACAGTCTCGTTGATCCAGCTACGGGTAGTACGTACCGTGACGTGACAATGGCGGTAGTCGTGATTGCGAAACGGTACGTTATTGTGATCAGCTGATCAACTAGACTCGAAGGAAAGGGTTAAATCGAAAAAAAGAATACGTGATAAATCATAAGATAAAGGTTCGAGAGAGAAACGACATATTATAGTTATTCGAGATAATTAAGAAAGAAAAAAAAAGATGATAATTGCATTTTCGGCGATGTCATTGTATTTGTGATTCGCTCTGTCTGTAGGGCACCGGTGCTCTTTTGTGTTGTGTATATAGTGGTTTGCATTTTTGCGGGTGTGTTGTGTGCACGTATGCGTGGAATTCGCGAAAAGCGTTAGATAAATGTGTCTTAACCATGCCTGCTGTGCGGAAGTATAGAAGGGATACCAGTGAAGTGAGCTGCTGTCTCAAGTATGTGATCTTTGGATTTAACGTTATGTTTTGGGTGAGTACAATATATATGCATTTTTATCTATTTTATTTTAGCTTGATGTTGGCAAAATGTATCAGCTTCAAATTTGTTGGATTTTATTATGATTTTATTAAATCATTGGTAGGATAATTGAAATTTATTTAATTTAACAAAGAACAAAAAATAAATTTTTTACATTGTGTTTTGACAAATAAAACTGAAAATGTGATTAATAATTAATGATTAATGATTAACCTACCACTGATGATATATATATTTTATATATATATATACTTAATATTTTATTTATTCTTTTTATTCCTTAATTACATGATAAATAATATCAGTTGTTGAATTAATTTTTTGCTTTTACATTTACATTTATTAATAATTTACAAAAATAATAATAAAAAATTTAAATAAATGCATGCAGTTTCAGGATATACATACATATATGTATGAGAAAATATTTAAATTAAAATACTCGTTCAATTATACATATATAAATGAAAAAAAATTATAAATACTGTATATGCAATGAATTATTCTTATGAATATCGTGAAAAATCTGCAATGCAGTTCATGTACACTCCAGTTGCTCCAATTTCAAAAACAATTCAGGATATCTATTTATAACTTCTATAATTATAATTTTTATGCCATATACATAGTAATATACAGATTGAATATTTATAACTATATATATACATTTTTTAAAACAAATCACATAAATTTTTATATTTCAAGATTAATTGAAATGTAAAAATTAAACAAATTAAATTCCAAATATAATATTTTAAATATAATATAATAATATAATATTTTAAATATAAATTTAAATATTTCAAATATTTTAAATTCCTTAAATATATATTAATTTTCATACTCCTCATGCAGTTTAGCAATATATGGTATTTTAATTATTAGATTAAAGATTAAGTTTAAGAATTAGTTTTTTTAAAGTGTACAAAGATAATTCAACTTTAATGACAAAGAATACAACCATATGTTCGCATAATAGTATAGACAAGAGGATAAAATAAGTTTTATTTTTTTCACTATATTGTGAATTAAGTAGAGTTAAATTGATATTTAAATATCCTAGTGATTTATTGAAAGATTCTCGACGAAGATAGTATATTCACTTTTCATTGGGAAACAGTTGAACGTCCTTCAACTCGGCGAACAGATGTTCGGTAATGAACTGTTTCTCTTTCGTGACTGATTATGCTCATCGAGTTTGTTCACAATGCTATTTTTTTCAAACACTCGTTCGTTAATTGATAATAAGATAATATTTATAAATCTGCAATCTCTTTGTCATATTTTAATTAATATACATATAATAATACATAAAATATACATATAATAATATAAATATTATATGTGCTAGTGAAAATTGTGTATGAACATTTTATATGTACATAATCATAATCGTATCAGAGAATTATATTTATTCATTGCGACATTAATTATCCAAATAAACTGCACTGTGAAAAATTGATACGCTAAAGAGGAAATTTTGGAAAATTTAGTAACAATATTATATCGTAAATTTTTTTTTAAATATTTCATAGAGAAAAAATAGAATATATTTCTAATTTTTGAATGGTAAAAAAAAATTTTAATAAAAATTGTTTAAACATTAAAAATTTGTCGAATAAAATTTAAAAAAAAGTTCCAAATGATTTGAATAATAATTTTGAAAATAAAAATTTTTTTCAAGCTCTCAGAATTCATTAAAATTGACGAATATTTCATTATTAATAAATTATTTGATTTTTATCTTTATGTAAACTTTTGTACATATTTAAAATGATGGACAGATTCAATTAAATTTTTGCTTAGATACAAATTTTTTTAAACTTCCAGAAATTATAAATTTATTATAAAATTTTATTATTAATATATGATCGAACATATAAAGTATTTGATTTTGAATAAATTTTTGCTCATTTTGATTAAGTATTATAATATATACCTTATATTGTTTTTCACGAAAATGTCAATTGTTTCCTGTCTTTATTACTTCCTTTCTGTAACTCCTTATTCTTATTGTCTCCTCGTTGCTAAGACTGTGTTTGAGGAATCTCATTACAAAACTTGCCTGTAAAACCGGTTTCTAACCAGTGCAACCGGCCACTATGGCATGGGTTTGCTTTTCTCGAAGTAAGTGTGACTTCTTCGATTCTCTTGCACGGTAAGTAAACTTTCGACGTTGTAAAAACTTCCATGAATACATAATTACTTCTTAACAATGAAATAAACGTGTCTTTACTTTCTACAATTCGTGATTTATTTAAAAAAATGAAGAAAAAATGAAAAGTTAAATTTTTTTCTATCACGTTCCCTCAGAATCTTTCACGAAAGTTAATAAAGAACAAATAAAATTATCTATTGGAATATGATGGAAGATCTTGATAATAAGGTGCATATTATAATAGGAAAGAAAGTAGAAAAAGAATTCTTTATTCCAAATAAAAGGCCAATTACCATCGATCAATTTAAAAATTTAAAAATTGGAAAAGAAATATCAAAATATTTAAATTAAATTATTATTTAAATTAATATATTTTTAAGATAAAATTTAAATATTTATCTATTTATTAAATCATTTTATTATTTATTATTATAATATTATTTAAATCATTGCAATAATTTTTTTATTTTTAACATGAAAAATATTTTCTGAAAAGAGTATTTTGTGAAGCAATGTAATTTATCCATTTTTATTATAGAAAGTAATAAAAAAACAATGATTTTATATAAAATTTTATATTAAAGCATAAAAATTACCAATATTAAAAATATTAAATTTTTATACTATGAAAAATTAAAAACAGACAAGTGAAATAACAATTTATCATCGAAAATTCATAATGTTTAATAAATGTTTGTTTGATTAAAAAACAAACAAAGACTTTGATTAAAATTCATATATTTTTTTTAATTATTCGTCCAGAGAAAAGAATAATCGATATAAAAGATTAAAAAATATTTAAATTCACATTCATTAAATGAATCATTTATTCTAATTACCTTTATATTTATCACAATTATCTTTTCTCAATTTAATGAACTTATCTATAAATTAATAATATAAATATTAAATTTTGACTCTAAATTCTCTAATTTTGGATAATCAAATTTATCAGAAATGTTAAATAAAAATCAAGAGATTAAGGAATCTATATAAGATGTCTGAGTTCAAAAGTCTAAATCTCCTTACCAAATCTTGTCTGACTACTTGTATTTACAAGTAGAATGACTTTATGGTTCATCGATGCTAAACAATTTTTCTTATATGCTTCATATCATTCATCGTTCTAATTGAATACATAGCAAACATCCATAAGAATAAGCAATTCCATTTAGAATCCATTATATATCTTGTTAAGACTTAGACAATTATCTGTAATCGAGAATTCAGAAACAGAAAAGTATAAAGCTATTATTTATAAGTTCATTACGCCCCTTAACTTTCTATGGACTCCTTCTATTGGTTCTTGTTGAGTTTCTTATATTATCTTTTTAAATCCCTTTGAAAGAATGTTCTTATTTTTCCTGATAAACCATTTAAACGTTCAAGTTGACGACTATATAAGGAAGAAGGAATTTTCAAGAGTCTAAAACAATGAATTTAGACCATTTATTGTCTGAACCAAAATTTTATTTTTGAAGGAAGGAATTTTTATTTTTTTCTGATAAATCTTTTAGACATTCGATTTTGATAAATAAATAAAGATTTCAATAAGCAATACAGAATTTTTTCAGATTTTTTGAGAGCCTAAAACAATGAAAAAAATAATCATACACTATTCAGATTGAAATAAATTTTAATATATTTGTTCACAAAGGAAGGAAAGAAATTAAAAATAAGAAATATTGGATGAAAGTATTAGCTAAAAATAAAGTGAGTTTCTCTATCTGTTCAGTGATTGCAATACTATAAAATGCAAGAAACATGTTAATATATGTTTATAAGAAATTTCGATTAAAAAAATCAATCTTCTAAATTGAAAATAATATCCAAAGCATTATAACGAACCGTGTCGTCGATTCGCTTTCTAATCATTACGTAACGAGTATTACAGCTGTTGTAACAATATTATAGTTATTTAGTACTTGGATCATAAAAAAAACAGTTAATTAATTTATTGTGTTTAACATCAATTTTATTAATTATTAATTATAAAATAATTGACATTTAATTATCGTTTTCTTTATAGAAAAAAGTATAAATAATATTTGTATTCAATAGCTATAAAAAAATAGATAAAAATAAAATAATCAATGAAGAGAAATCAATGAATGTTCTTAAAATATAAATTAATTTTATATCTTATTTATATTTACTTTCATGAAATTTCAAAGCTTACTTAATGGTTCAACAATTCATTTTTTGTACAATATAATTTGTTCAAAAATATTTGCATATAATCTCTTAAATAATAATGTATCGTAAAATTGCATACTTACTAATAATAAATTGGCAGTCATCGATCGAATTAAATTATGACAATTTATTAATTTATACATAAATTACATTTACGATATAAAATTTTTGTTTTTAATAAAATTTCATTCATCGTTGCATTTAAAACTTACATAAATTGGATAGATAAAATTCAATTTCCTTTAAAGTAACAAATTCAAGGAAGAAAAAAAATAGTTAGGCTTAGCAAACAATAGAATCATAGGAAAGGAAATTAATCGCTATGATTTCCAATTATAAAGATATATCGTAACAATTACTGAGTCGTATAATACGAGAGACAATTTCAAATTGTTTCATCAGAACAAATCTTTATCGATTCTAATTTTTCCATTTGTTTCGATTCGAAACAGCATGCAGGTTCTTATGCACAAAACGGGTTCGACGACCTTTTGTCATGAGTCACACGGACGAATAAGTACAGCATGCGTGCGTGAAACCCTATCTTCCGGCCACCGGAAAATGTTATGAACAACGTTATTACTGTATCCTCTCTGCCTACTACATTTTAAATGCATTTCCGACCAAGTGAACCTTTTTGTTCTGATTATGCAGTTTAATACGATACTTTGACATTTAAACCCATCTTACAAAACACTAAATCTCATATAATACGCGTATCGAATCGTGTTACTCCAATTAGCTTGATATAGGATCTTCTACATGGATTAGAAGATATGAATGTTATCAAAGTAATACGTGCTAATGCTATATCTATAGTACAACGGATTATTCGTGATTTCTGAGATTTAATTGGATTTTAAGATAATTTACTCTTCTCTTTGTATATATAAATGATTCCCTGTGATCAATTTTTTAAAAAAATCGTACAAAATTGTTACTCTTTATTATTATTTGATATTTTTGAAATTGAAAACTCGTATAATTAATATACTTACTCGTACTTTGTGATTATTTTTTGTACATAAGATTAATTTCTCATATTAGTCCAGATAATACAATTAATAAGACGCTTAAAGTGATTGATTGAGAATTATTTTTAAGTTTTTATTACTTCGTACAATATCTAATTTGACTGACCTTTTATTACGCAAGTATGCTTTGTGTAAGTAGGTCAGGTATGGAGGGCTGGATGATGCGCTCGGACGCATAAAGAGGGTAAGTGCACTTATGCTGTTCTTGCATCCGTGTCCTCAATTGTTAATGTACCAAATCTTATTCTGTATTGAATAAGATTCGTATTCGTACATTTATGTCAACAATAAATATCATATTTTGAACCAGAGATATAATCACATAGTGATAAATAACAATAACAATTCTAATAAATATCGTTAAAGAACAATACATGCGAATTAATATGCAAATTCAATTCGATGCAAAACAATGTTATTTTTTATCGCGATACTCCATTTCTCTTTATTTTCTTTCAATCTAAAAATTATTACCTTTCAATGAATTCAAAAATTTTATTTTTCACCTTAAAAAAGAAATCTACTATCTATTCAAATTTGTTTGTTTTATAAAATAAATATAATATATATATGTACGTAATTTAAAATATTTTTACAAAATGAACAGAGAACTGTTCGCATCTCGAAAATAATTAACAGGGAGAATAAAATGAGCCTCGTGTTGAAAATATCAAAATTTCGAGAAAAAAGGGATCTCGCAATAAAAATTTTCTACGGGTTCATAAAAATTTCTCTCTAAATTTTCGCGCGCGTCACAATCTG
>NW_006263644.1:68944-108601 GCF_000469605.1 Apis dorsata | reverse complement strand
GTGTTTGAAAATCCACACATTCGCAATGTTCATTTACTTTTTCTTTTCTTTTTTTTTTTTTCTTTTCGTGTGGAATAATACCGTACGAAATTATATTCGAGTTCAACGATTCGTTTTAATTTTTTAAAAGCTGTTGGGGAGCCAGGTTTGTGCCAGTGGATAGCTACTGTTTCAGGTGGGTATATTGCGTTTGATCGAGCGTAGTTGTCCCCATGCACGTTAGCTGCGCCCTTTTACGCAGATTTCATTTCCCTCCGTTTATCATTCCCGCGTTTCACCCTACGCTCATTATGACCCCTCGTTGAAAGTAAAGTCGTTCCTGTTGGGGTGAAACTTTCAAGCACACTGAACACAGTGGCCACTGTTGTGTCAACACAAGATCGATGTCGAGGTAAAATGTCTTTTGAAAGTACTTAAAGGTATTATTTTTAATCGTGCTTCGTACGTACGTGAGTACTATGTATATCTTTATTTCCATAATTGTTAATTTTTGAAATTGTGAAAAATTTTCGATGATTTTTGATCTTGCCCTTAGTAAGTAAAATTTTATTACAACAGGCTATAAAGAATTTATATTTGGTATATTTGGTATATTATATGTTATATGTATACGTATACATTTGAATGAATCCAATCCAAAAAATATATTGATATATCATTAAAAACAAAAAAATGAGAATAATCAAACTGAATTTATAAAATTGAAATAAAGTAACGATTGAAGAAAAATAAATTTCATTCGAAAGTTTATTTTTTTAAAAATAAGTATGATTACTTAGTTATTTACTTTATATCTCTGTTGTTAATTGTTCTCTAATTATTAAGTACGTTTTTATTTTGTTTTTAAATCTTCTTTTTTATTTTCATAAATTCATTATAATTATCATAAATTACAATACTTTTAAAGTTTTTTTATTCAAGTTATATGAAATTTAATAATATGTTTCGATTTAAATCATGGATACCGAACTTGTGAATCACGATACATTTGCATTTCTTTTTCATCAATTCATATTTCAGATAACTGAGAATTTCCTCGTTTATTTAACCGTAATATGCATATGCATGTATACCTATACTAATAAATAGGATTCACAAGAATTTTATAGCAGATATTGCATCGAGAATTTATCTTAATTCTGAATCGTGAATGCAGATCAGAGAGAGTTCAGATTGTTGAACGTTGCAAAGCTTCGTTAACTCGGATTGTTAGGTTTCATCCTTGGCCTAATTGCATACCAAGTAGGACGGTGGTGAATTTGTATCGATATTCAGCTTCGATGAGAAGAAATGTCCCCTGTATATATTAAAGAACCCTTGTTTTATAATTGTATATCAATTTTATAAATCATTGTGATCAGACTATGCAATCTATAATATAATTGGGAATACAAATAATTTAAAGAAAAATATTTCTATACTGTATTTTGAATCATCATGATTGAATTTTTCTGTGATCATCAATCTATGGAATTCGTGAGAATTTTATAAAATGGAAAAGAAATCTCGTTGCAAGGATAGCATATAAAGCTTTATGAAATGAAATAACGACGAAAGATTCAAATCAAAATTGCAATCATGTAAATCTTAATTGGGATTCTCTATCATTCGTGATTCCCCTTTATCTATCTGGCTCAATAAAGATGATTTATAACGATGTACCAAGATACGCCTACTTCTCTATAAGTCAATTTGTTTAATTCTCACTTTATATCATCCGCAAAGTTTGCCATTAATATATGTCTTATGTTGAGATAAAATTTATTTGCTTTTTTATGCTGTAAAAAGTTTAGATATATATTAAATGATTAATAATTAATGTAATAGTATTTATTATATAATTTATTATATATTATTATTATAATTTATATAATTTATTATATTATAGATTATAAAAATGATATAAGATATTATAAAATATTTTTCTATTTATATATTCTTTCTAAAAATTGTTATTCAATTGATTATTCTTTTCAACATTCAATATTCATTTATTATTAACACCATTGGAAGAATATTTATACAATATTTAGTGAATCATTGTATACAGCATTATAAAAATTTTAATATAATAAAATATAATAAAAAAATATAATAAAATATAATGCTATATTAAAAATAATTATTACAGTATATAGGAAAATTTATTTTATTTACATATAATACATTTTTTACAAGGTTTTAGGAATAACCTTAAATTATTAATTTAATTAATTAATTAAATATTGTAAAAACTATAAAATATAAAAAAAAATATAAAGATAGATTCAAACGAACACCTTTTGTATAAGTTTCAAAACTTGTAAAATAATTATTGCTATCTTCTTTTTATATGGTAATATAATTTAATTAAAATGCATTATATGTAAATTTTTTAATTGAATTTTTCGTAATTATTTTAATTTTTTAATAGTACAAGTTTGTTTTTAATTTTTAACTTATGAAAATTTTTGTTTCATTTTGATTTTTTTATAAAACATTAATAAATCATATGACATATATATGTATATATATATTCAAACAATTAACAATTTTATATTTCTTTGCTATATAAAAATAAAATTTATCATGATAAATTTTCTTTTTTAAATATACATATTTACATATATACATATGCCTTTTTATCCCTATATACAAGATATTTTACAAATCGCAATTAACATAATTAAAATTAATCGTATAATAACAGACAGTTTTAAAAATTTTTCTGACTATATCATTACTAATGTCGTGTATAAAGATTAACATTTGGAAAAATTTTAGGCGAATATAAAAATATAATCCTTAAATAGAGATTTCATTGTTCGAAATCATAATAAAAGATGTCTGTGACCTGATTTCCTCGTATATCAGAAGTAGAGGCGATGAATGTCATTTTTTCTGCGTGCTTGCTCGTTATTACTCTTTTCACATAGTCAGACGTGTCGGCTATTCAGTATGTGAAAAATAATTACTAGGAATCTAGTGAATCCGTAAAAATGACATCTCATCATTTGTAACAATTCTGCGTTGCCAATTATTCTTTTACGTGTATTCAATTCTCATGAATCTTAAAGCTTAACCGATGTATTACATATATTATTACAACATTACTATTCTTCTAGTTTCCTAATATTCAATATTCATATTCATTAAATATAATCTCTGTAATTTTATTTTTTTTTTAGATCTACAATCCAATTTAACACTAGAACTATCTTAAAAGATATTTGAATATTTTACATATGAATGATTGTAATTATACTAATGTGATAGAAATAAATATATTAATTATGTTTCTATGAAATACGATATTATTATTTCATCAAAAAACATTTTAATGTTTTGCATTGTAAAACGACAAATTTGGAATCCGTTATTTTGATAAGTTTGATAGTTCTAGAGTTAATTGAAGATAGTGCATACATAGTTTATAAAATTAGTCTAATGCAATTGGTCAAATCACAGAAGTTATAGAATATCAATGTATATGGAATATTATGAAACTTTCTCTGTAAAAATACTTTACAATTCTTTTTTATATTACGTGGACGATATTCATTCGCAATTTGCAATATCAAACCTTTCTTTTGTTATATGAATTATTTCGAGAGGGAAGTGGGCACTTATATTGTTATGCCTATACAGGATGTCCCAGTAATCATAGTACAATCAGGAAGAGAATGAGAAAATGTAGAGTAAAATTTATTTAAAAGCGAAAAGTTGCGTTGCTTAAAGCGAATGGAATTTTCTAAAAACAATTCTTATTTAAGATTTTCAATTTAAAAAGTAATCTTTTATAAAAATGATCCCTGATTTAAAAAATTTACTAGAAATAAGAAAATTTAAAAAAGGATAATTATAATTGGTATTTTGTTATGTTCTTTTATAAAATTCCAAGTAAAGTGTATAGTTTTCTCAGATGCTGAAAAAAAAATATTAATTTATTAGTCACTAGAAAAAAAAAAAAAGAAAATATATAAATTAATTCAAGAATTAGTAAGTTAATTAAGATTCATTCAGAATTTTCTGATTTAATTTGAAAAACTAAATAAAAACATAAACTATATGTGTAATGTAAATATTATCTATATATAAAATATAATTGATCATTAATGGAATTCATCCATATATTTATAGTAATTTTAATTTTTTCAATTATCCAATCACACTATTTGTATTTACATAATTTTCTTTTTGTAATAACTCTTTTAGTCTCATTATTAAAAAAAAAACAACAATGATTCGATTTCTTTACTCATACTCATATTCATAATATTAAATTAAAAATAAAATTAAGCTGAACAGTTAATTTAATGCAATGTGTCGTCTCCATTTAACTTTGTATATTGTATATAATATATACTTACAAAATATTCTTCTCCGTAATACGCATCTGAAATGGAATATTTCAGAATTTCTACCTCCAAACATGGCTTCCTCGTGCTGTTATTAATTATTTTAAGCAATTCCCACATAGCATCAATATCAATTCGACATCTTCGTAAACGTTGTCGTAATTGATTCGGTATATCTACATTTGTACCGAGTTCGGGTTTAAATTTATAACCTTTCGCGCAAGCTTCACAATCGCATGAAATATCGAAGAAATTTTTCAGCATGATGCTTCGAGGCATAGAATTGGACTCCAACGCGACGTATTTGGACATGAAGTTAAAGGTAATCTGCGAAATGAAAAGAAAGATTCGTTCGTAGTCGTTCGAGTAATGAATAAAAAATTTAATTCAAAATTTAATGGAGAAAGGAAAAGAAAAAAATCAAAATTCATTACCAGCTCGCCTGGATATATATCTTTAGCCGCTCGCAGAACGAGCACATTGTTTTTATGCACGGTATATATTGTATTCCCGGAACAGGAATGGCGAACCAGGTTAAGCAAGAAATACAAATTTTGTACTAGGGCGATATATCTTTCGAAAATTGGTATAAAATCCTGTAAAGAATTTTTTTTTTTTATCAAAATGATAGTTTTTACGATATATTTTAAGATCATGGAGAAATTTGAAATTACTATATTAAAATATTGAAAATCACGTATAATTTTCAACTCCCTCCAAATTTTAATTATAATTATCTATTAAAATGTACAATGATTAACTAAAAGTGTTATTATTATATTATTGTTCCATTCTAAAATAAAATAAGGAAAAGAAGAATTTAAAGAAAACTTGTGATTAATGAAATTATGCATCTGATTTAAATCTATAAAATTATAAAATTTTAGTACTTTGAAACAAATATAATGCACAAATTAATATGTATTTACCATACGTGCATATACGTCGTAAATATAGCACAAACGACAGAGTAATTTAGTTAGATTTAAAATATCGTTACTTCCTTGCATAAAATTACTATGATTTCGAAGCAGCATAGCTATTTTAGCCGAATAAAATAAATTATCTTCGGTCCTGTTGTCATCCTTCTTCATAGGAATACTCAAATTAAGAATACATCTTAAATTGTTTTCCTTCATTTCTTTCAGATTATAAATCTTCCTCTCCATTTCTTTCCAAAAACAATACAATATAAAAATATAAACAAATAAAAATTTGTCATTGATAATTAAAATTAATCAATATATAAACAATTCAATTATAAACAACTTGGTATACGTGTAAATGTATAAAATAAAATTGAAAAAAAAAGAAACGAAATTTTACAAGCAATATAAATAAACAAATGAAAAATAAATAATATATAGATCACGTTATTTTTTAATCTATCTTAATATAATTACTAAATCACCTTCATTCATATTTTCCAGTTCTTTGTGATATTCGATAGCTTCTTTCAATCTCACGCCGTTTTCAGTAATTTTCAGGAGCAATTTAAGCACGAACGAAGACTTGTTATCCAAATTTCCATACCGGCAATAGATTTGATGATAGTCCTGATACGCCTTACTGCGACATTCTTTCGAACAATATAAGGCATAGTAACAGTAATCGCATGGAATCAACGCTCTGCAGTATTTGAAACAATAATGACACATGTTATTCGTAGGATCATCGTCCCAATCATCTTTGTGAAGATGGGCAATTTGCGACTTGTCGACTAGAATGATGTCTTTCATCTTGATCGGTTTTACCGCCACAAAGTATCGTCCATTGTGAATCAAATCGATCGCATTGCTCAAACCTAGCTGATATGTGTGATGATTATTTGAGAATTGTGGTATATTCTCAAAGTGGCATCTATCGCGCATTTTTTGAGGCTCGAAACAAGCGGCTTCCTTTAATATATCAATCCTCTTTTTTTGCAACATATCCGTTAACGTTCTGCTGACAGAAATTTCTATCGCTCTGTCAATATCTAACAAACTTTCCTCGTACATCTGAAGACTTTCCAAAGCTTCAGCTCGAATGAAGTACAAAATGGCGGATTGTGCACTGAATGGAAGACTCTGTTGCAAACCTTGTGTACAGATATCGACTGTTTCGCTGTACCTTCCTTCCACCATTTTGATTTCTCCTTGCACTTTTAAAATAAAACACGAATATCATTATTATTTTTTATTCCATTAATTTTTGAATAATTTATTATGTTTTATATTAACCATTTGTTTCAACAAGGATAGAATAATCAATATGGCAACGATTGTACAATGACATTATACAATGAAAATAAAAATTTGAAAAGTTTTTTGAAAATTTTATGAATTTTAATGTTAATAAGTTTATAATAGATAACGATTGTTTCGAAATGTTTAAATAAAAAAAATATCTTATATATTTAATGTAGAAAAAAAATGTAAATATATAAAAAATATAATAATATAAATTTTATTAAACTTACCCATAAAATCTATTAATTGATTTTTCCCACATTTTTGTTTCTTAGATACTACAGGAGGATCAATAAAAAAATCGCTCATATATTCGTGTAACTTATCTCCGTTCGCTTCATTATTAAGCATATAAAAAAACGAGGTATGAAAATCCATCACGTTGGTCATCATATTTAATTTCATATGTATTAATTTTATAATATAATTTTATAATAATTTTATATGTATAATTTTAAATTACAGTATATTCGGTTTTCTGTATTAAACGAAGTGTTTCGATGTTCAAATCGTGTCGAAGAATGATTCTCCTTTTCAATTGTTACGTAAAGACAGTAAATTCAAAATTTATTTTGCCTCTCTCTTCATCGATAATCTTATGTTTATATACGGTGAAGGCTGAGAACGTTATAAATACGTTCTCACTGTTTTCACTGTAATAGTCGTCGATCGCGACGAAAGTAAAGTATATTTGAAATTCGATTTGCAAATTTATTAAGATATATTTATAGACATACAAAAATAGTATTTATGTCATAAATTTATTTTTTTGTATTTTGTATCTCATAATATTAAATTACGAATATTAAATTACGCGTTAAATGTCAAAAATTTGAGATAATTATATTCATAAAACAGTTGCCTTGATAGAATTTAATGTTTTTGAAATATGTTATCGAGGACAACATTTTAAACAACTTTTTTCTATAGTTAGTTCCTATAGTTATGTGTAACGTACGCTAATCAGCCTTAGTTTTCGAATCCTATACAAATTTGTGGTATTAATAAGTTATATTAATAATAATTAATTTATGATGTAATAGGAGATGTTAATGTATTCGTGAAATCCCTTGAAATAGTTGATTTTAGAAATCAAAATAAACAAAAAAGTAAATATATAAAAATATTGGTTTTATAGGTTAATAATTTTTATAAGTTTATAACTTAATTTATTAAGTTATAAGTGATTTATAGGTTTGCATTAGAAGAAGTAAGATGATTCTCTCTCTCTCTCTCTCTCTCTCTCTCTCTCTCTCTTTCTCTCTCTCTCTTTCTCTATCGTATTCCGTTTTATTTCTTATAATAAAATTGTTATTAATTTGAGATATCTTATAATATATATAATATAGCTATCTGTATAAAAAATTATTTTAAAAAATTCGATATTTCAATTTATCGTCGAATACAATAAATTGTATTGAAATCATTAATTATTAAATATTTTACCTTTTCTTATAACGTGATTATATAGCTACAATAAAAAATATATTATCATGTATTCATAGTTTCTCGATATGTCTATTACTATGTTAAAAATATTATTGAAGATAATCTTGCTACAAATGATAATGAAATACAAAAATAAAATATTATTTCTTGAAAATTTTCATCAAAACAAATCATTTTTATAAGATATCTATAACTATATCAAAGAAACTGATTATATAATTTTTAAATAATAGAGAAGAAATAATAGAAGAAATATGAATCATATATTATCTTATTAAAACATACGAATGATTATTATATTTTTTTATCTATAGAATAATAAAAAATTAACTATTTATTAATTAATAAATTAATTTATAAAGTCACCTTATGGAATTATTTTATTAAAGATATCTAAAATTTGAGTTTACTTTGCAACATTATAAAATTAATCTTTAAACGATAAATATACTTGAATATATCAAATTTAAATTGCAATAAAACTTGACCAATTGCTTTATTAATCCTAATATAATCTAGTTTTTTAGTTTAATTTAATATATATTATAGTTTATTATAGTTTTTTTATTATAGTTTTTTAGTTTAATTTAAAGGCAAATGAAAGTTGCAAAGTATTTAATTCAAAACTTCAATTTTCTATTTTTAAGAAATCGATCGATATCGATATCAAATCAAAGTAACCAAGTTTCGAGATTTCATAGCATATTTCAAGTTAATAATAGCAATATTAAAAAAAAAATAATAAAATAAAATAAAAAGAATTACTGGACTTTTCTCAGAAAAATATCTTATTTTCTTCGTTCTTGCTGTTCGACGGTATAGTGAAATTAGTCTGCATCAATAATTGTTCTCTCTCGTTCCGGATTTCGATTAGGAACGCTCGGCCGACTCTTCCCATCGAGATCCTCCCCCAGCGAGTTCCGATGTTCCGGAAATTATTTTATCCTTCCTACGGTCCTTTATCAGTCAATGATGTCTGTCCTCTTTTCTCCTTTTTAGATTTAAAAATTTCAATATACAAGATTTCTCTCAAAATGTATGTATAAGGTTATCGAGCGTATATAACCTTGTAATCAAAATAAATCGGAAATAAAAAATGTTCAGTTCTTTTTATTATATATACGTTTTCCTGAATAATAAATCTATCTGACTAATAAATCATCCTTAGTTCTTAGTAAGCATTTTCCTTGTCTTATGTGACCTGTAAAATTTATTACTCTAACTTTTAATCTTCTTTAAAAGATTTAAAAATGCACGAGACTATCTAATAAATTTGCAATCGAAATTTATGTAACATAGTTATCAATTGTTAGCCAAAATTGTTTGTACTTACATCAAATAATACGAGCAATTATATTTTTTGTGAAATTCCTCGAAAAATCAAGACGTTAATTTAAATATGTACAGCTTAATGATGCGACCAAAGTGTTGTGTATAAAATAAAAAATATATATATTTAAAAAAATAAGTATTCTTATAGAAAATAGAAATTCGATTATATATGCTATACTTTCGTTTTATTATTTTCAATTCACTCAGGGTTTTAAAAAAATTTAGAAAATCACGGATGGAAAAGAAATAAGTATTCTTTTATTTTATTTTATACATTTATATTATAATATAATTTTAAATTATATTATTTACCAATATTAAAAATCACTCGTTAACACTTTAATTTTGTTTATATACCTTATTTATCGTATTCAAAAGTGGATATTTTTCACCATACAAACCCCTGAAGTCGTCGTTCTCGATACCCCATAGCATTACACCAGCGAAACCCTTAGACTTAGCATAATTTACCTTCTCTTCGACAGATCTGAAATCATAAATATTTTCCATATTGTCTGTTTCTTCATTTCTACTAATTAATTTTATAATTTGTATTGTAAAATAAATGCTTACACAACATCATCATATCCAACCCATTGGTTGCCTTGATAAGCATAAGGTACGCGTTGTTTAGAATCCCGTTTCATGTTCCATCCTGATTTAATGTATTGACAGATTTCAGTGTAACTAAGTACACCACTTTCTCGCGTGTAAGGACCAGCGACTCCAGCACCCAGGATTGGAGCACCTGGTTCGTTGTCCGTCAAATTCGACAAGGTGAACGATTTACCATGGGCTGGAATACCTAGAATGATCTTGTCAGCTGGCGCCCCTTGCGTGAGCCAATATTTGACGCACCAATCCTGAAATGAATTCCATATTTACGAATTTAATCAGCAATATTTTAATATCGATTATAAATAAATCTATTTTTCAAAATGAATATATTTTTTTACTTTATTTTAATATACTGAATTAAAATCTTTATTCTAATTCATTATACAATTGTTTAAATATTTAAAAAGTTTGTCAACTGGATGCAAATGATATTGGACCATGGATAATTAATATAATTGGTTTAAAAATCCATAGAATTTGTTAGTTTCTACTCCAAGAGAAATTAAATATCTTGTATGTATAGTCATGTTATCAAACATATTTAATTTCTTTTTCTTCAAAAGATATCTCAATATGTGTATATATATGTTTAATAGCAATGTTAATAACTCAAGATTTAATCTTAAAAATTGAGGAATATCGAACAACAATGCCTAATATCTATGAAATTTGAAAACTTAAGATTTGAGATTAAACCATTCATAACCTTTTAAACTTTATATTTATTCTTTAACCTTAAAGTCTAAAGCTTTATACGCAATACTATATAATTAACACATTTCAAAAGACTATCATTCTCATCAACTTCATCATCAAATGTTTAAACATTTAATCTCCAAAGAAATATATCTAAAATTTGAATTTCCAAAATATTCGAAAATTAAAACATAATTATTCGTTTTAATTATTAGAACTTACCACATTAGTGTCAAGTCGAATATTGGTATCTTTGCCTGAGGGATAAAGGCCAGAGTGAAGTAGCGCGGCATTCTCCCATGTTCCGTGCAAATCGTACGTCATTAGACTAATGTAATCGACGTATTTTACCAGTTCCGGAATAAGGTAGGATTGAGAGGCCGAATATTCAGGAGCAGTAACCGTCACGCTCAGGTTCAAATTATTTTTGTCGAACTCTTGCTTCAATTCCTTCAGCAAGGTGATGTAATTCTCTCTGTCGGCAATTACGCCCCCACGTTGGTTTGGAAATGACCAGTCCAAGTCCAGACCGTCGAAATTGTACATTTTTAGGAATGAAACCATGTTTTTGACGAATTTTGCACGGACAGTAGGATTTCCGGCAACTTGAGAATACTTGTACGATCCCTCGTTCCAACCGCCCATACCCACCAAGACAGTAATGTTTGGATTCAATTCACGAAGCTTAATGAATTTTCCAAAACCATTTTTGCCGCTTGGAAGATCGTTCCAAGAGTCTAATATATGAACGCTACCATCAATATTAATACCGATGAACGTGTATACTATATGGGTGCACAGTTTTGGATCTATGTCGGTGGGATTGAATTCACCGATTCCGGGACGATAAGTGGACCAGCTGCCATAGTAACAGATGATCTTGTCTGAATAATGGAAAAAGATTGTCAATGTGATTATTTATTATTTTTATTTTTTTATTATTATTATTTTTTATTTGTTCATTATTTACGTTGAATGGAACGCGAAAGATTTTTAATCGAGAAGATGGAATGCAAAAATTGTATTTTTTTAAATAAAATTCTACTTGTTGAAGTTTTATATATTTTTACAGTGCACCAGAGTTTTTGCACCAGAGATTCAATCGTAAAATTATTTAAGGTATTCGTTACTTGCAAAAGAATTGAATAAATTATAAGTTAAATCGGCTTATTATTTTTATTTGGTAATTATAATTATTTGATGCTCACTATCGGCAACGATGTTTGTGACGGCGTACGCCAGGAAAGTGATCAAGAATCCTGCTCTCAATATCTGAAAATAAACAAATTTCTAAGAATTATTAATTTAAATTTAAAAAAAAAGAATGTTTTAAAAATTTAGAGAAATTCATTTTTTGAAAATAGTAAAAGAGATTTTTTTACTATTTTGTTTCTAAATAATTTTAATATAAAAATCAGATTATGAATTGGAATTTTATCTATGAAAAATTGAATTTATTTTAAATAATTAAATGAATGTTAATGATACAAAAGTAGATAAAAATAAAAAATAGAAGCATTACCTGTCTCATCTTCAGTGTTAATATTTCAATTATTCCGATTGTTACAAACTTGACAAGCTTTTGATTCGGATCTTTATATACTAAATCGATGTTTTTCAAATATGATTAATTTGTTATCTAAACTATATCATTATTGCAATATTTTTCTATCATGTATACAATTATCAAATAAAAATTTATCTATTATCTATTACTAGAATCGTCTTGATATATTTATCTCGACATTTATATATATTTATAAATATGACGTATTCAATTATTTTTAATCGGAAGTTGAAATATGAAGGGTGTGAAGATTTTAAAAATAAAAATAAAATAATACATATATTCATAACATTCTTCTCCCCCCTCTCTTTTCTATAAAATAAAATTCATAAAATGATAACTTTGCAATGGTGCGAAGTAAAGCAAAACTTTAAATTTTAACAAAATTTTCCAATTTTTGCTTTGTTACTATTCTATTGTAAAAAAAAAAATTCAAATAAAATTTCATGACAAAATATGAAAAAGTTGCGAAATTTTCGAATATCGATTTCGCTCCCTCAAAGGGTGGGAATATTTCGCTAAAAAATAAATTACTTCATGTATAACTCACTATATTCAATATGCGCAAACTATTTTCTCTAAAATCAGAATTTTTTGAGTTAGATGATTTTTTTTATATACGAATATCTTTATCACTGCAACTTCCCAATATATTAATACAATTTGTACTTAATGATATAAATTATTTTGCAAAAATTTATATATTATTTCACTTTGCAAAAATTCGTACTTTACACTGTGCCGAGCATAAAGTTCAGGAAACAGTTAGCCGATTAAACAACGGTTCTTTGCAGTTTGCGTGCTCTGAAAAGAATACCGAACGAATGAGGAATGAATTTAGCATTAATTTTCTTTACCACAATATCAGATAATATCTAGATTCTTGTTGCTAAGAAAGAAATTTCTTATGGAAGTGCGATGAACGGGAAAAATAAATGTAATTATGTGAATTTCAAATGGAAGAAATCATGTGTGGGAAATGAAGCGTGGAACCTGAATGCTGTATTGTTGCAACCGAACAAAAAAACATTATAATTAATGGTTAAAAAAATTTTTTTTTATGGGAGAGCTCGAGAAAGAAAAACGAACAATTTACTAGACGTGATGAAAGATGAAAAGGAATGAGTTATGAGAAAAACTCGTGTTCGTTTTACATAGTGACTAATTCGTGATCAAGGTTTATTCGTTTATATCAATTGGTGATAATAGTACTGTCAAAGCGATAAGTAATTGTGAATGTCGATACGAAACAGATTCGTGGACGTGTTTATTATTTCATTCTAGTTTTCAATTGTTCATATTTCTGTGAATGAAACGAATCGAAACCTCAAACAAGATGGCGATTTCAATATCATTGAAATATTGAAACTTTATAGATTTATGGAATAAAAACAAACAATTGGAAATCATATTTCTTGATAAATAAATAAGGTATAAATAAATGGTATAAAAATAAGGTATAAAAATAAATAAATAAATATAATAATAAATGTAGAATATAAAATAACTTATATTTAAAAAAAAAATAGTAGATACTATGTTATACTATATTATATTAGATCTTAGAATTTCTGTCAATTCTCAATCACGATTAGTTGAAAAAAATTTGAAAATAAAATTAACCAGAAGAATCAATTGTCGAATTTTTTGATCGATAAAATTTTAATACAGTCGAAACTTATATTTCAATGGAAATTGAATTCGAATTTATCAAAGATCGATTAATTTGTATATTAATTGATTTAATTGAAAGAGGCTAATGTAACTAGATATTGAGAAATACTAAACACGAGATATGACACGACAAACATTATTTTCATTGATTTCTATGAGCTTGAAATGTATTGTTAATACTTCAATGATGGGGAAATCGAACTCCATGTATTTTGTTAATTTTCGTGAACGATTATCGAGTTGATTTTCAACAGTATTTGAACGATATATACTAAACGATATTTCTCCTGAATTTAATTTTATTTTGTGATTAAATATATAAAATCGATTGTATTTTTAAAGAATATTTACATAAATTATTACAAAATAATATTTCCGATGTAAAATAAAAAAAATTATTTCCTTTCTCGATATTTATTTTGATTTTTTATATTCCATCAAATTCTATCTTCTTACGATAAATACTTTCACTAAGAGAAAAATTTCATTTTGTAAATGAAATTCGAAAAATTTTCTTACAAATGGTGAAGGATAGATTCTTAAAAATTTTTATTACTTTTTAAATATTAAGGATCAATAATTCTTTTTAATATATGTTATTAATTAATTAATTATAATATGCAGATATATAAAAAATGGATAAAAATATCATTGTGCTATAATATTATATTTATTGTTTGTTGTTGAAAATGTGCTTGAATTTTTTATAAATACCATAGATTCGAACAAAATGGAAGGAAATCACGTTAGAAGAGTAGAAAGACTAAGAAAGTACGATGATTCAAACGTAATGACTCAACATCCGCCAATTTGATTTCCATTGACGTCCTTATTTTTTTATGAATACAATTAGTATCTACGTATATCTATCAACTCATTCTCTCATTCGAAAAGAAATATTCAGATTTGAAAGAAGATTCATACGCTCAATCAAAATGCATGCAATTTATTTTATCTAATATAATCAAATATTTTTATATAAATCTTTTAAATTAACTTATAAAAATTCGAGGTACTATGAAACAAATTGACATTCATCCTTATATCAAATTGATTTCAAGTCAATTAAAAATGAGGGATAATTAATTCGATTCGTTGCACAATATGAAAGAAATTTTAGTAAATTTTAAAGAGTGAAGAGACAGCTGACGATAAGCAGTTTTGAAAAGTGAAAGGAAGGATGGAATAAGTGTGCAAAGTCTCAAGGAGAATCCTTCAAAGGGGACTAAGGGGCCATTGTCCTATGTATATTAGGTTGGTGTATATGAAATGTCGTTTCATCGGAGTTTGAACTTGAAGCTAAACGTCATCCTGCAGTTAATTTTGTTCTGCAGTCGATCGATATTAACTTCGTTAAAGAATTTTATTAAGATTTAACGAATAAAAATATCAGAATAATCAGAATATTTCAACAAAATAGAAAAAAATGTCTCATTTTTAATAAAACTTTGTAAAAACATAATACATTATAAATATTTATGCATGACAATTTTTTTTTTTTTTTAGCAGAATATCATTTTAAGAAAACGAAATCAATATTCAAATTTTTCGTTCTGAATACATTTTGTAATACGATATACTTAAATTGTAAAATATTTAGTTTTTAGTGCTCTATCATATGAAATTACTCTATACTCAATCCATTATACTCTATATATGTACAAATTTCCATTAAAATCAAAATTTTCGAATAAAATAAAATTCTTCGTATTTTGCAATACTTTTATTTTCATTAATATTATAATTACACGTAGTTGTATTTATAGAATAACTTGTACAATTTCATAATTTGCAATTTATTAAATTTAATACGCGAAATTTTATCCGTTTATCGTTAAAAGTTTTCTAATAATTTCGCGAATGTGATACGTTATTCCCTTACGTAGATCGTTCCTCGAGAGTTAATTCATCAAGTATCTTTGATTCGTTGTGCGCTAACAACCTTCTAATAGCAGCTCGCCGCAGAGAAGATTGTAAGTACGTGAGGTGCAACGCGATGCTTAAGATATTTCTTTTCAAATGCACTTCACGCCTCTCTTGGCATCTCATCGAAGGATCTTTGCCGTTTCGCGTTTAAATTAGGAATGCATTTAACGATTGCATTTCGCGTATATGGAAAGGGACGAATATCAAATATTTATCTCAATCTTCTCGTGTTCGATACGTCTTCTCGTGAAAGATTTATATCGTTGCTCGTTGATAATGATTAATGTCAATGTTAATTGAAGAAAGCGGTGTTGTTGCGATTATTACAAAAGTAATTTGTATTTATTGTGATGCATTGATCATTAAATCATTGTGATGATTATTAAATTTTATTATAGAAAAATTTAAATTAAATAAAGTTTAAATTTTTATTATATAAAATTTCATATTTTCTTTAAATCATGTTAGTAGATAGAATAGAGATGATATGTTAGTTTTTATTAGATATTATAGAAAATTTCATATCTATAAATTAATGATAGTGGATAAGAAAAAGATGATATATTGATATATTGGCTTTCATTATATATTGTAGAAAATATTATATCTCTAAATTACTGATGAATGGGTAGAAGGAGACGATGTATTGTTTTTTATTAAATGTTTTTTATTAAATGTTATAAAAAAATCAAATATCGTAGATAATTTTATATTTCTGAATCACTGACAGTAGATAGAAAGGAATGTAATGTTATAAGAGAATATCCTTTTATATAAATTACATTATAGATAGTATAAAAGATCATTATCGAAAGTGGTTTGAACACGATATATACGTGCAGCATAAACATTAGAGTATCAATGATCTAAAATTACATCACTGTAATAAACAGAAACGTCTCTTTAGTTTAATTTAATTCATCTTTTCCTAAGTATATCTGACGTATCCAATACAATAAGTGAATGATACATATTATGAGGATGTATCATGCTAATGTAAACATCTACGTCATACTTTTTTTTTTTTAAACAAAAAAGTTTTTTTTTATTTCAAGATATAATAAAATACCAAGGATCAAGGACTGCATCATATGGAAAAAATCCATAAAATTTTCCATTATATCGTATCTTCTTCTCTTTACAAAATTTTATAAGATCTGGAGATAAATTTTTTGTTTTAAATTTAATAAAATGACACGATATCTTCGTAATATATATATATTTTTTATCATATAAATTTTTCTTACAACTTGTATAAAAATAAGAATAAATTGATGGAATAGAAATTACGTGAATATTAATCGTTCAATAACTAAAGTAGAGAAACTCACGTGAGATCATATAATAGATTAAAATTGTACAAAGGTACAAATACATTGGGGTTTCGTGTGTGCTTTTCAGATGCATGAAATTCACATGATGCATCATTCCGCGTGACAATTTTAATCGCTGAAAATCTATGGTGTATCATGAACTGGTGTCCAGTCTGTTGAAACCGTGTATTCTATTGATTTTTCAGGTACCGCTAACCGATCGATATTTATACCATGTTGTCAGACATTCTTCGACATGTATCAAATACGAAATCTTTTTTGTGAAAGGAACCTACGTCACACTTCGTGCGAAATTGTATTCTTAAGATTCTTAAGGCTCTTTTCGTTTGAAATAAACTAAGAATTCATACCAAAAATCTTTTAAATGTTTTATTGATAAATTTAATTTTTCTTTAAGTAAAATATTCATTTAACATAATTACATTATCGCATAAATGCTGCAAGTATAAATGACAAAATCAAATCATGAAATTGTAATGGATCTCATGAATTTCGTGAAATTGAACAAGAGTTATTCAAAATCAAATTCATTAGATAATAATATTATAATCAATATAAAATAAAAAAGAATAGAATTTAAAAATTCACCCTAGATTTCACAAGAAATCGAAACGAAGTTTCAGAAACAAAAAATAAAAATAAAATATAGATTTTCTAAAAATTGCAAAACTATATCATCATAATTTTTAGAAATTTCAACAACAATATGACTCTTCGTATCAATACTGTTTCTTTTCTTGCAGAATTGCAACACTTGTTCTATCTTCACATAGAAATCTCTAATAAAATAAAACGCGCATATAACGTGCAGTTTAGTTCTATATTAGTTACCAAAAAACTCTTTCCATTTTTGTAACATCGATAAAGTGTCCAAGTGCAAAGGATTAAAGTTTCATATTTGCATTAACTTCCCTTTTTTCCAATTTTACCCCACAGGGTGTGTGAAACTGTATAGACGCGATATTGCCGTTGATTTAAATTAATATTGAAAACATCGAGTTCTCAACTTGTGCAACCTTCATTCAACATGCTTGTGTTCCGTGTTGTACAGCACTACATTGTACTATGTGTACTTAATCTTTGTGCAAACGACACACCATATTCTTCGTGACATACATAAATGTCACTTTAATCCTCTATAACACCGCGTAACGTGAAAGTCATATACTCATGTACCTATATTTTTAAAATTTTGTTTCGTTTTTCTATTTTTTGTGCATTTTATGCACTTTGCCTTTTTATATTTTATCAGTTTTAGACACACTGATTATGATTCAAATATAAATATCAATTTTGCAAAAGATAGATATATAATCTAAATGAATTTCTTCTTTTTAAATCTTATAATTATTAAAACACCATAATTTTAAAAATAAGATCAAAAATATTTCAAATATCGAAATAAATTTCTACGGCGAAAGAAAGATAACAACATTTTATTCTTATTTCAATGTATATAATTTTCCTTTTATGATCAAGAAGCAAACGAAGGGATCATTAAACAAAAGCGAATCCATTTTAAAAATACCAAGTTATTTCAATTTTAATATTTACAAATATCTTGTTATTAATGTAATGAAATATTCATGTATTCGGCACAACATGAAACTCCATGAAATATTCGTTCGTTGAATTCAATTTAGTATCACGTTGATATTTCGATAATTGATTTTCCATGCGCGAATGCCGTGTTCCACAACGGTCCGCTTCTTTATGAATAACCAGAACGTTAATGCAGCCTGACGGGTACGTCATTGGGTTAAAGTTTAAGCGTGCACGATGCGGAGCAAACGAGGGTGTAATTACACAAAGGACAGTGGTCTATTCCTGGATTCATGAAGTGCGAGTACACGCACTCAATTATGCGAGATTCGTTCACGTTCCCGAGCAAACAATTATACCCCTTCTGATAATTTGATGAAGCTGGTTCTCGTGAAACTTTTCTCATCTCGAGGTTGTTAAGGTTATTTTAAATAAATAAATCATCAGAGTGAAAAAAAAGTAGACGAATAATAATTCATGGTAAAAAATGTTCGATCTTTGTTTAAATCTTTGGAATAATTCTTCTTATAGATCATTAATGAATCATTAATAATAAATGCTAAGAATCATAAAAATAATTTGAGAACTACTGGTTTATATGTACTGATTTTAAAAATATGCCTTATTTTGAAAAATTTTAAATTTTTTTGTTTAATTATTAGATCGGAATTTGTTAATTTCGTTCGAATTTTGAAAATAATAATCGAGAAGAAAATAGAAAAATCTCGTCCGCCGCACAATGACGTTATTTCTCATAGTTCTTCATTGACCCATCCCATTTTATTTTTCGAATTGGCACCAAATGAACCGGACAACCAACTGAAAGAGCACTTCTCCGCTCTCATTGCCGCGAGGCGTCTCCAACTTCGTTCAAGTTTAATTGAGCTTGAAAGTTTCCGACTTGTTGTCTCTGAATTCGCCTCTACGCGCCTACCACTTTTTGCCATCCACCGCCTCGACGATGACATCGTCCATGTCAAAAACGATCCTCTAGTTATCGTGAAACTAATCCCCGTTAACCCTCCCTCTAACGAGAAGCACTGATCTTCTTTCTAATATTAACTTTGCAACACTTTGCAAAGTGTGAATCCCTTTAAGATAAATATTACACTTATTTTAGTTATAATATATTGCAAAATAGCGTACAAATATAAAATTTGTATAATTTTCTTTTAAACAAATCTAATTTGTTTTAGATAATTGTTGGGTTAACAGTAGATATTTAGATTTTGTCAATTTTTTGAAAAATCTTAATTTTGTTATTTAATGGAGAAATATTAATAGTGTATACATTGCGTAAATTGTACTTTTTTTCTTTTTTATTTTAATTTTTCCTCTCTATTATTGATTTGAATATTTTTAAAAAGAGAGTCTGTCAAATAAAATGTAAATCAAAAAAATTGCATTGAAAATTTAGTTACAATTTTTCTATATATAATAAGAAAGAAAGGATAATTGTCTTAGAAATAAGAAATAGTTTTTTAATATTTAATTTTTTACTAGATTATCTCAAGATTATCAATTATGAATATACATGAAAATAAATTAATAATACACGATATTTTATTTTTAATGGAATATAAATTTTATCGATATAATAATATAAGTAATTCATTTGATCAGCACATTTTAGAGATTCATTTATTTCGGAATTAATATTTTATCATTAATCGTAAAATCATGATATTTCTCACCCCGATTTTGAAAATTAATATCATTACGTTTTATGAATTTATAATATGACAATTAGAATATAATAATACATATAATTTATTTTTTTAACAATATGAAAAATTCAATAATAATCGTATATAAATATTTTTTAACATGTATAAGAAATATATAATAATTTAAATAATAAACTAAAATAAAAAAAAATAAATAAAATATAAATAGTAAATTAAAATATTTATAACATTTCATTATCATGTAAAAACAAGTTAAAATGTGAATTTTGAAATTCGAATTAATATACAGAGTTATTAATACAGAGTTTTATTAATATTATTTTATAGAAATTTGAAATGTGATGTAAATGTAATATTTTACAATAATCAAATTCGAATATCTCGTTTAATCATCATCAAAAAAAAATATTCGCACTACCATAAACTGTTTAACACGTTTCTTCGAAATACACTTTGCGGGAAAAGCCCATGTGAGTCACCCCTCACAAATGAAGTGAAAGTTAGGTTCCGCCTTGAGGACTATGTTAGTTTCTGATTAGAATTATATCACGAGCACATATTTCAAAGCGTAGAATCTCGAATTTAATTAACAAAAATGGAAAGTTTTGAAAAGTTTTCACAATTTAAATTATAAAAATATAAATTATATATATGTAGAGAAAGAAAAATAATTTCGCAATAAAACGAAATCGAAAGGAAAAAATAATATTTTTTCATACGAGAGATGTTCGTTTGTTTATTTTTATTTTTTTTCAGAAATTTGAATTTACAAATTTTAAATTCATCAATTTATTTGCTAGCTTTGAAATCAAAATTTCAAATTTCGAAATTTATTGTTGGAAAATAAAATCAATTGTACTTTTAACACTTCTTTTTTTTTTCAAATATTAAACATTTCTATATCCTGTTAGTTCTTTTAACAATTCTGATTACAATTATTATTGTTAGAATATAATAATGTATTAAAATTTTTTTTTTCCTTTATTTAAGAACATAGATATTAAAGAGAGAATCATGTGAGAGAAATATAAGTGAAGATTTTCTATATCAATTGCCTAGAATAAAAATTTCAATGCATCGTAACAGCACCGAAGAGAGTAAACAGGTCTAGACGCATGCGGACAGTGTATTGATTACTAACCAAAGTAAGAGTACAAAAACCAAAAATGCTGAGAGAGAGAAGCGATCAGCGAAGGATATATTATCAAAATCGAGATGGTGAATTAATCTCTATGCTATTTTTTATCTTTCAACGTATTTTCATTTTTATTTGAATCTTTCAGAAGTGAAATCGATTAATTCCACTTTTTACATATATCTGATACACTTCAATAGACAAATTTTTAATACTTTTAAAAGGATATCATTTGTGTTAATTTTTCGAAGAAATCGAACCATTTATCTCGATGAAATTGATATTGAAATAATTTGATATTTTCAATAAATATTTAGGAAGTATTTCAGGAAATATTTCGTTAAGCAATTTATCTGAAAATTACCCAATATTTTTTGCTAAAAATACATATACGCTTCTATAATTTCTCGAATAATATGATTTATATCATTCCTATTTTTATATAAATATATATTTCCTTATCTTCTTTTATTATTCTATATTTATTCATATATTTTAAATCATGATTTTTATCATCTTCTTTATAGAATATACATTATATAGAATACAAAGAAATATCTTAAAAGTATATTAATAATCTTATGAAAATTAAGAAAAAATAATCCGACAAAAAATTTCTTTTTTAGAATATTCCTTATTAAATATTATCGAATTTAATCTGATTCAAATTGTATCATAAACAATTCATCTCGTGAAAAATAATCCTTTTAGCTAAAACATTATGTACGGTTCATTTGCTTACGTTATAACATTATGCATTTATAATTCGCATTATGTTATTGCACGATAATTCGATGTGATCGACTGACAGTATCTAATATCTAATATCCAGACATTTTATTATGTTAGACAGTTCGATCGATTATCTATACTTTCCGGCGAGTGCATCGACCGTGAGGGCAATCAATTATTAACTCTCTGGATTGTAATCATCTTATTCGATCGTCTGGATTTTCAAGGAAATGTAATCATCCGTTTCATCATATAACGCAGATATAAAATTGCGTCTAATACAAATATTATTAATTTCGACGATTGATAATAACAATTTTTTGCAAGATAATATCTTCGAAAAATCATCTAACCGTGATGATCTCGTACAAATCTCGTACCTTTTCGACCTTCGATACAGCTGATGTATCTATTTACAGTTTAGTGGAATCGTAGAATCGTATCCAACGATTATTGGAAATCTGTGGCGCGATTCGGAAGTAATATCGGTATTAGCCGAAATACACGAGGCAATTTTCACACGGGATAATCAGTTGAATATAGATCGATACGACGAAACAATCGTTAATAATAAAAAATCTATTGTCACTTAGAAATTAGCAATAGAAATTAGCAATTGATAATTTGGCGATTAATCACTATTATTATAAAACCATTGTTATATAACCATTAATTTCTTGGATCATCAAAAGGAAAACGTTTGAATGATTAATATTTCTAACCGTAAGCATTATCGATCTCGTGAACAATTAAACACGCGTTAAAAATTAAATATCTATTTTCAATCATTAACGATAAAACACTTTCCGCTCGTCGATCAAAATTAGTGATTAAACGTCTTTTTATCAATCGTGATTATTAAATTAAATTCTATTTATTTCCGTTAACTCGGAACGATAGCGATAACAATCGCGGTTCTTTTTCATGTTCACGTTTCACATGATAAATTTTTTGCATCCGGGAACGAGATTTTCGAAATGGGATTTCGAAAACGATATGGAAAGCATTTTTTTTTTTACGTGTACATGTGGACGTTTACACGACAAAGAATTTGATATAGGTACATCGTGATCGATAGACAAAAAAAAAAAAGGAGAACAAATTTTTACGGCTTTTGTACATGTTTTTGTTCCCATGTTGCACGAATAGCAACATTTCCAGGTTAAACTGTATGAAAACCACTACCACGTTCATCGAATTATTGCGGAATGGCAGATGGTTGTCCACTGATCGCATCGAATCAATTTCGATGCGCTGGTATGCGTTAATGGACAAATAGAAAAATATAGAGGGTGTTCAATGATAAATTCATTTTCGGGGTGAGTTTAGTTTGGAAAAGAAATGAGAAAAGTTTAAACAAATTATTGTATCTTCCTTGACCTCGTTTTCAACGTTACAACGCGTTACAGTAATTCGTTCGATAAATATAGTCGATTGAAAACAATTGAGTTTAATTCCGCTTAATTTATAAATATAACTCGACATTTGATGTACAATCTATATTTAGTAGTTTAATTCTGTAAATATTTTATCTACGTGAAACGTAAATATTTTTTGAAAGGTATTATTCCATCTTATAATTTACAATTGTAAATGCCTTTATTAAACTAGAATATGACATTTTATTTTCATTAATCTATATCATTTACATTAAATTTCAGATTTATATAATTAACATATGAATGCACTATATGTCATTTAACAGAATTGGCTTAAATAGGAATAGTTACCATATACTATCTGAAACTAGTAGATAACGCCGTATTTTGTGGGATTATCGTTTCTAATCCTTTGGGCTCAATTTATAATAACCTATCACAGAATTTACTGTAACATATATATATGTATAAAACAACATAGCTACAATGAAATATAATATATGATAAAATCGTATAATAAATAAATAAATTTATAATATAATTTAATTAAATCTAAAAATTAAAAAAAAATGAATTTTGAAATTATAGTGACTCAAAGATAGTGACTTCCGGTGAAACTTTGAATCATTAATCATCAATCATTAAAAACGCAGAACTTTATCACAATACACATTTTATCACAATACACACTTTATATTATACACAATTTCCGGTTCTTAAGATATCGTGTAAATAATTTTTCATCATTTAAATCTTACTAAAATTAGAAAAACTTTGAATCGTTGTAACTTCGAAGATAGTAACGAATAAACGATATTTATTAGAAGAATAAAATCTTATCCTTCAAAAGGCTTTCTCATTTATCTTGATGTGATTTGCAGAGATATCATTATAAAGAAAAGGATAATTTTTAATCGTTTACTTTATTTCATTCTTATTCGGATTTCTCATTCGCATCTGTTCAAAACTCCAGATAAGTGATAAAAAAAATTAAAGTCTGGAAAAATGTGATAGTCATTTCACATCTTAGAAAGATGTATTTTTAAAAAAAAATCTGGATAATAAGTCCATTCATAATCTCAATTGCATTGTCTCAAGAGTTATGGAAACTTTGAATCTTTATATCTCGACAACCAATTGAGATATAAATCTCGGAATAAAACAAAAAATGACTTGAACATGTTTTCCTTTATTTCCTGAGTATATTTTGATAACGAAACTTTTAATTTATTCTTATTTTTTAAACGAAAAGTAAAGTTTTATTTGTGAATAAAATAATACTATTGCAATGCTATAAAGTACATAGACATGTAATTTAATGATTTGCATAATACAACGTATTTTCTGTATCCAAGTTAGAATATTTAGACACGTTTTAGCTTAATATAAAAATTTGCAAAAATTTTAATTATAAGAATTGTTCGTTCATATCGAATGGGCAGATATTAAGTTCACGTATGACTAAATATAACCGAGGAAATTGTGGAGAAGCTTAGCTAGAGATCGCGAGAGACTTTCCCCCAGAGGTGATGTTCTCCTAAGAGTACATTCATTTCGGTGAATCGTCGGCTTAGGAAATCTACATATTTCTCACCTAGTGGAATTAACCGAGAACGAAGCAGACATGCTTGAACTCCTGGAGCAATATTTCTCAATAACTTTTAATCCTCTTTTATAACAAGGCAAATAAGCTTCTTCCCTTCTCATGCTTAAAATTGAATTTTTAATAAAAACTATTTCAGAATTTTATTCGCTAATATAGTTGTTCTCTATTGTTAATTAATAATATCAAGAAAAGTGAATAAAAAAAAGAAATCATTTAAGATTTTTAATTAAATGGCTCGTTTACGATGCAATATGCTCGTTATTATTTATTTTTAAATCCTTTTTTCTTTTTCTTTTGTTTCAGTGGCTGGGTTTGGGTATTATGGCTGTAGGTGTATGGGCATGGACCGAAAAAGACACATTCAACAATTTGTCTAGGCTCACGAATGTAGCACTCGATCCAGCATTTATCCTCATTCTAGTCGGTGAGTAATAATTTATATTAGTTCTCTTTCATTTAAAATTTTTGATCCATTTCAAACTTGTTGATCTATGCGAATGAAGATATCTGAACAAGTGTCAAAGTGCTTTGGTCTCATCGATGAAATTTCGGAGTAATATTCTCGTGTCTTTTAAGCTTTCGATAATTCTTCGATTAAGATAAATATCGTTAAAGTTATCATTGGTAAAATTTAAGAATTAAAAGATATTTTCTTTAATTGAAAGTCCGTTTCATCTTTATAGCGTCTTAATTGAAACCTGCAGATTTTTTTTTTCCTTCTTAAGACTTGCAAAGTAACGATCGATTGTGTCTCAATCTTGGAATAAATTAATATTTGATGATTGAATTTTTTATTATATGATGTAATGATATGATGTTATTAAACTATTAATGATATTATTGTGAAAAAAAATATATTTATCGTGATAATTTGCGATCAATTAATTTTTAAATTATCTTTGCAAAAATTGCACTTTCAATTGTTCAATGATGGAAAGCCAAAGTAGGACAAGGTTTTAATGATTCTTCTTCAAACAAGAAAAATAGGAACTGATGATTGGTTCGTTTAATTCTTACACAAACTTTTAACTGTACAAACTCTTAAATGGAAGGATGGAGGTAGCGTAGGTAGATAAGTGCTCGTGACGAGCATCAAAAAGGGTGCGACGGTCTGATCTTTAAAGCAGGTCAGTTGTAATTGGGATGCACGAAGTTCCATCATACACAGAATTAAAAAAGAAGATTTTTATACTTGAAGTCAGTCTGAGTAAACTGCAAAAAATTTATTCAACGCTTTAAAATTTCAATAGAGAAACTGATGAATATATTGATAGTGTTCTATTCAGAAATACAATGTTTATGTATGAATGACATACATTTGTTAATAATTAAAAAGAAAGGAGAATGTAATAAAAATAAGATAAAAGAAATATCCATATACAATATTTAAAAATCGAATTAATTTGTTATAATGATACAATTTAAAATTTACAGCTTACAGAATAAATGAATTATGAATACAGAAAAATTTCAAATTCTGTTTTTGAAATTTTTAACATATAAACATACAAAATATTTAACATGTTTGTATTAATATTGTAATTTTCAAATTGTATCATTGTTGCAGCAAATGAATACATTTATATCTCTAATATCTTCGAAACAAAATGGCGAACTTGAAATGAAAAAGAATAATTAATTTTATATAAGTATCAAACTGTTTTGTTGATAAAAGAAAGGAATAGATGATCTTTGATTTAAAATTCTTTATAGATATTAAGAGAGGTTGATTTTTTCTAATAATAAATAGTAATTTTTTATGTTTACTTTTGACATGAGTGAAAAATATAGTTTTTTTAATAATCAATAATTTATAATATGTGTATATAATCCAAAATTTAGTAATTCCTTTGTCCTTTTGTTTCTTGCACCATATGTCATAATATGAACAGGTACCATATGATACCTGGACCATATGGATCCCTTAGCATTCAAAAAGTGGTCAAGGATTATGCATATTCCGTTTTGCATGCAAATGACTCTCATATCCTGCGTATTTTGTTATGTTCAAGTTTGCATACACATCCCTTTTTACAAAATATGTTAAAACGAGGTATAAAATCATTAATAAATTCCATTAAATTTTACTTATATACTTTGGTATTAAAAATAATAATAATTCCACGGAAATTTAAATTGAGAAAGATTATATATAAATCTCATTTATTTTATAATACATTTTCGAAAATGAATTTTCAAATTGGATTGTATCGAATGAAACTATAATAAATGTTAAAATATTCTTCTATAATATTATTAATCGATATTTCATCTACACACATAAAAATAATAATGTTTAATAATTGAAATTTCAATTAATAATTTTCGATAAAATACTACCTACATTATAATTGAAAAATATAAATTTTGTCCAGGATTTCTCGAGAAATGTCCAGAAATCCAAGACCACTAACTATATTATTATTATTACTAGCATTTGTTGTCTCATACTGAGAAGGCAACATGTTGTACGACGTAATAGTTGACCAACTGATTTTCCGCCATTCGAGGCTCAACAAAGCGTTGTAAGTCGGATTATCAGGGATGTACAGAGAGAAATTCCAACATAGAAGGCAGAAAGCTACTCGTGATCGGTTAACCGCGATGTAGCCGAGCATAATGGTGAGAATTCACGAATGTCCTACAAGTAATTCAAACATTCTGGCGGAGACCAGTTCCCTGGAATCGTAACAGACCAAATCGAATTTTCTCGCGATCTGGTCCACTGATTTCGAAAGGACAAAAATCAAGCGGAAAGACTGACGGCCGACTTTGAAAAAAAGCAAAAATCCGATTTAAGGATAATCATTGTTCCGTTCCATTCGTCGTACAAAGAGCACACTAACTCGTTTCACGGTGTTTATTTTAGGTGTTTAATCTATGAAAAGAATGGATTTTTTTTCTTGATATTTTTTTTTTTTTTATAATGTAGTCGTAACGTATAGACCATATTTATAGAAATTTATTTCGAATTTCTAATTATTACTTTTCTTTTTTTAATTATTTTTTAACGATAATTTAATTCTAAAACTTCTAATTTTGGAAGAATTGAAGCAATGGATAATATGATAAATGGACTTTCTTTATTTTGAAAGATTGGAATAATTTAATCGAAAAAAATTATTCACACGTTTCTGTGTCTCGCTCTCATGAGTTTAAAGATATAAATTTAATGACTACTGACCGAACAATCAGGCTTGGGGAAAATTTCGTAATTTATTATCTTCCCATCCTGTCCAAGAAAAGAATCATCAAGGTTGCAATGGAAGAGTACTTATTTACAGTCATCAAATATGCTAATAACTTTTCAACGAATGTATATTTATAATTAATTTAATTGTAGAGAAATCATTAGAATTGCAAAGTTATACATTTAGAATTTTAAATTATTTCGTATTTTATTTGATAAGAAAATATTATATAATTCTCATAAATTTCAATTATTATTTTCATTATTTTTAAATTATTTTTTGAAAATTATGTTTCTGACAGCTATATTTATTTTGCAATAAATGGATAAAATAGAATTGAAAAATTGAAATATTCTTATATTTTTTTTTTTTTTTTTTTTAAGTATGGGAAAAAAATGGATTTTTTAAAATTTTTTTTTTTTTTTTTTTTTTTTTTTTTTAGTATTGGAGAAAAATCGTATCTTTCATAATTTTTTCTTTTTTTTATTGTTTATTATTATTGCACTTTTTCCTTGATAATATAAAACAATGAATCACACAATTTAAAGCAATTCAAATAATTTCAAAAGAAAAGAGCTAAATAAACAAATTATTACCATAAAGTTATGATTGGGCGCAATGTAATCTGCTTTCAACAGGTTACTTAAAAGATTAAAACGGCTTTTCTTTATGTAACAAGGAAAACTTTATTTTTAGCGAATGAAAGAATATTTAAAAGAATGTCATTTGCACAAAAATTGTGCAAAATTATTTCCCAAACCAATCTTTTATTATTTTTACATTAGCAGAAGGATTCGGTCATAAAATATCAACGTGCAATTTAAAATATACATTTTAAATAGATTTTTGCTTCCTATTTACAGGCACAGTGACATTTATAATTGGATTTACGGGATGTGTCGGTGCACTCAGGGAAAATACGTGCCTCCTAGCTACGGTAAGCATTTAAACGTATAATAAAATATTTGTGAATTACATAACTTAATTAAATGAGCATTAAGCACAGATACTTTTTTTTTTGTAAGATGATCATATTATTTACATTAATAGATACGATTTAAAATTCTACGTATATTTTTGTTAGATCATCTGTGAAAATTATGAAAAATTTATAATAATTATTATTTGTAAGTATTATGTTTAATTTTTAAAATTTACAATATTAGTTTTTATAAATTATTACGACTAAGATGAATAGAAAATGAATATAAATAAAGATAAAAAATATATCTGTCAACTTATTATTTATAGTTACTTATTTATATATTATTTTTTATATACTATTTTAATATTTAATTTTCTTTTTATTGTTATAATTATCCGGAGGATAATAGTGTAAATGATGATTTAAGTTTAATTTTTTATCGGTCATAAACTATTAGTCATCTGCGACGAAAAGATAGTATAGAAGAACTTGGTTTAAGAGTTCTACAAACTGGCAAAGTTTCGTTAAAAAAGGAGAAAAAACTTAAATTGCTCCCTTTGTTACTACGAAAGTACAAAATCGGCTTTCAAGTTTTCTCAAGTACCTACATTGTATTTTGTCGCTTCTCGGGCAAAGAGTAAAATTAAATGAAATTAATAATGTTTGTAAAAATTATTCTTTGCGAATTAAAAAATTTGAAGAAAAGAAAAATCCTTTTTTTGGTTTAAATTGTTGTAAAAACGTGTAAGTAAGTTATAATGCTTTTCAAACATTTTTAATATGAAAATGATATTTCTAATTGTCATATACATATACTTATAACATTGTTTATGAATTAAAATCTAATATAACAAAAGGAATTATAATTTTATACAACTTTCTTTCAGTATGCGATATTTCTGGCGTTACTATTGTTAATGGAGATGGCAGCTGGTATATTAGGCTTTATCTTTAAAGACTGGGTAAGTTTCATTAAATATTTATCTAAATGTGCATATGCATACACATCTATATATATCTTATAAATGAATGAATGGCTCGTGTTATCAAATAACCTGTTACTGAATTAAAATTTAAATATACTAATTTGATGTGCAGATAAAGTCACAAGCGACTGGTGGGTTCCAAGCTTTTATCATTCATTATAGAGAAGATCCTGATCAACAGAATCTCATCGATTGGATTCAAGAGGATTGGGTATGTATAATATCTTAGAGAATAATAAATATAAAAGAATTTTGCGTTAAAGTAGATAAACGTATTTGATATATATTTAGAATATTATAGATATATTATTAGAAAAAGCTTATATTATTTGCTTAATTTTAACTGTGCGCAATGGTAATAAAGCTTGCAAATCTATTAACAATGCTCTTCCAAAGGGATTAGAATAGTTTCGAGCATCGTTTTAAAGTTATAATTACAAATTCTGCTATATCTTTATGAATTTATCGTTGCCATCTCTCTCAAAATATATATTTTAAGAAAACAGTTTACTCGACAAGTATAAATCTCATTATTGTCCTAATTTATTTATAAATTGCACACTAGTACATGTCACGTATATATGGTATGAGTATTTTGTAAAAAAAATATAAGATACAAGAAATGTGTCTCAACAATTTACATTGGAATTGAATCGTTCCATTAATCTAATAAAATAAAATAAAAATCAATGAAAATTGCGATGTTAAAAATATCTAAGCTAAAGTCTTGTCGCAGTACTCAATAATTAATGGTTTGCCAATCAATTGTGGTTTGCGAGATTTCAATGGAAACGCCGGCATGCCACCACAATTCCGGCAATACTGTCAATAGTGAAACTGCAGCACCAATCCTCTTTATCCTACGTTGATTCAAACCCTTGCAACATCATTACCACCATCGCTATTCCAGCTGCGCTTGCATTTCTATACGAATCGATGAAATACTTTGATTTTCTGACGATAGAATCGAACAAGGATCTTCTATTTTTCACGTTAAGGTTAATAATATGATTTAAAATATTAAATTGAAATAGATTTGAAATCTGTAACATCGATTGCTTTGCAGGATATTAATAATCTTAAAAAAGGATTATTACTTTTTTTTGAAACAAAGAAGGAAAAAGTGAAGGGATGGTAAATTGATGCTATCAAAAACTTTTTAAAGCCAGTTTTTTTTACGAGATCAAAAGAAGATATCTAGTATTTTATACATATAGTTTTTACGAACAGTCGTTAAAAAACTTCTCTTCTCTTTAATGAACTTCGTAACTTGAAATTATCTAAATTATATCGATATCAATGCGTCATGCTTCATCTTCTTCTCTCCTTTTTCTTTTTTTATTTTGAAAATAAATTTATCGAAAATCGATTTCGATGAAAGTACGATAATACACTTTTTATCCATTTCACAGTTACAGTGTTGCGGCATCGAGGGCCCTAAAGACTGGGATCGCAACAATTACTTCAATTGTTCATCGAGCGACATCGGCTCGAGAGAAGCGTGCGGCGTGCCTTTTAGCTGTTGTAAACGAAAACCAAATGTAATTTCCGTTCTTTCCATTTCATATAAAAAATATTCTATAACTTTTCCTTTTTTTTTGTGTGTGTTTATAATTCAATTCAATTTGAAAACTGATTTAATTGCAATATAAATTGTCTTGTAAATTGTTTAGTAATACTTTTTTTCTTCTTTTTTTTTAACATTTTCAGGAGATTATCAAAAATAAACAATGCGGCTACGATGTTAGGAAACCTAGCTACGTGAGTAATTTTTTTTCAAATAATAATTTCCATGTAATATTTAAGGCTAAACGTTGTGCTAAGTAAGCTCTTATATCGTCGTCAATTTATCGCATTGATCGTACCATTATTCGTCTATTTTGAAACGACATTTTCATTTTCATCATTTTTTGCAATTCTTCTCAAATCATTTCTCATTTCTCTGCTTTCTTTTTTTTTCTTATTATTATTATAATAGATATATATACTTTATTTATTAACATTCATTAATTAATGACTTCGAATATAGATATTGGTTAAAGTAAAAATAGTATCCGCTATTTCTTACGCTTTGCATTCTAAAATCTTAATAATATAGCGCAATAATTAATTTTTGAAAAATAAATTTATTATACAGAATATATATTAAATTAGTAGCGTGCTCGTCGCATACAGGATGGAGTAAATATAATACTACATACTGTTTTCTTTAAAACTAACCCAAATTTTTATTTTATATATAAATTATATACTATTTTATTTATTTATATATCTAAATCTTCCTAATATTCACGTAATTGTAGAATTATAGTGAAATTTAACGTAAGAGGATATATGAAAAGATAAATTCAATGTTCTTTTATTTCTCATATCCTGTTAAAATATTTTTCACTGTAATGCAATCAACTGTGCAAAACAGAGACAAGGTTTTAAAAAAGTGTTTAAAAAGATGTTTTATTCAATGACAGTTTACCGTTCCATTTGAAAAAAAAAGAAAGAAAAAATTCCTTCTAATTCCTCGACTCGTTGTAAATTTTTCTATCTCCATCTTTTTCATCCCTAAATTTTTAAATTTCTCTCCATCTGTTCTCGTTCAATTCGGGGTGAATACGTTGTAACGCTTAATCCTCTCCACCCTGTATCCAAGTAGTTCAAAATTTTCTCCACTATTCGAATAGTTGTGGTTGCCAGCGAACATATAATTCACTGATAAGTAGGTATTACGTTGGCAAACGTGACACGAGAGTGAAAGATAGAAAGGATAAAATAGCTAGCTGGTGACACAGTATTACAAAAGCTGGGTGTCGATGTTTGTACGCGTTATTAGCATGCCGCAGGCACGAATAAAGTAATCTTCTAAAGGCAAAATGACATTTGTAGCGTGGTGGTTTCTTTTCAATCATTCTGTTTATTCATATAACCCTGGGTAAACGCAGACTGGGGAGAGGAGTATATACGAGAGAGGCTGTCTAAGAGCAGGCGAAGAATGGCTAGAATTGAATCTCGTACCTGTCGCTGGTACGGTTGTCAGCACTATGGTTTTACAGGTACAATACATATTGAAATATGTACTTTTGATCGTATTACGTGAGAGAGTTCAAACTTTCTCCTCTGTATGATAATTTTCATTAAATTATGATTATCTGAATTTGTAATTCGAATAATAAAAGTGACAAAATTTAAAAAAAAAAAGATTAGATAAGATAATCGTGAATAATGTTGAAAAATTAAAGGCACGAATAGCGTGTAAATTTAAAAAAAATAATAATAATAAACATAAATAATAATAATAATAAACAATTTGATTAAAAGAATTGGGAGAAAGTTTCAACTATTCGAAAGATGTATATCTTAGTCGAAATAACGAATTGCAAACATGGTGTCGCATGATAAATGTAAAGTGTACCATGTTTTAAGTATTTTCAATTATTTACCCGCATCTTTTATTTCATTTGCTTAGAGCACATTATTTAATGATATATTCTCGTTGTGTTAACAACACGTGTATGACCAGGTGCACGTTTGAAAACGTTTTATTATTCACGTGGCTACGTTAAAAGCAAGTAAGTACGTAGGAGTAATTGAAAATTTTAATAAGCACGTGGACAAATTGGTAAACGATCCATATTTATAGTTCGTATATTTAGCTTAGAACGGTAAGTATAAATTGAAATTTAATGTTCCATTTGCGATATTATTGCCAATCTGGTAAATTACAATGCTCGTGATATGCTATATAATAATTGATTACAGATATTATCAATTTTGTAGTATTATTATATTTCAGTTTTAATGATATATGATTATGATATACGATACGAACAAAAGGACAAAGATTATTTTAATTTATTTTAATTTCTCAAGCAAAATTTTATTATTAATCGTTATATATAAAAAAAAACATTTTTAACAATTAATTACGTAAAATCGAATAACGAAGATACAAAAGTGTTAAACAGGAGAGAATATTTTTAGAATTTTTTAAAGTTTGGAAAAAATTCGAGGTGAACAAAATGGACCTTATGGGAAATACGAAATACCACGAAAGTACACAACACAGAATATGAAAGTTTTACTTTATATTAATCCCAGAATGAGCAATTTCGTCAATTTAATATTACATATAAAATAATATATGCACTTGAGCATATAACTACTCTTTTTTAATTTTCTTAGACGAAACAAATTTTATCTGAAAGTTTCTTAACATCCACTGTACTCGTTTAATCCATTTAATTCTTCCTTAATATATGATATAAAATATATAACATTATGGATAGAAACGTAGGTGAAATATCCATTCCTAGCAGTATGATAAATGGACCACTTACATGAGCTTAAAATATGATACATATACACATACATACACACATACATATATATATATTTAGTAGATTTTCCTAGCTGATAATCAGGACAATAAATTATGACGAAGTTGCTGTATAATCGTGACATTTGGGAGATTACATTTCCTTCCTCGGTATATGTAATAAAAGTCTAGCGAAACGTAAACGACATGCAAGTGGTAAACGAATAAATATTTCAGCCGCGACTATCTCCTCGCTCTTGTCAACTATTAATTCATCTCTGTTGAATTTTGACAGATGGCGTTATTATTTTCGTGGAAATCCATTCTCGAAATGTTTGCATCAACGTATAATATTTAGAATTTTAAAGGTATAACTGTAATATTAAGTAGTTTGCTTTAAATTTGTTGAAAATTAACCATTACTTTATTTTAAAAAATATAAATTTACCGTAAAAATTAGTTTTAAATATTTTTATTTCAAAATTATTTTGAAATTACTTTTTTCGTGAACGAAATATCTCACTGCTGTATCGTTGCTATGGATATTCCGCGTATCATTCATTAGAATGCAAAATATAGTCTCTAAAAATTTAGAATATAAATACAGGCACACTATATTTCGATCATAAATTAAAATAATTCTGAAACGTAAAATTATCGATCCATTAACTCGAGGAAAAATAATTATATTTTCTAATTACTGAAAAATTGATAAATAACACGATAAAATATATGATAATTGCACAATTAATCTTTTGTGGATGAATACCACCACTACAGCAGCATCAAAATTACAAAATTAGATAAAAGTTCCAAATATATACAATTTTCACAAATATTTAGATCTTTAATTTCATTTCAGAAAATTTAATCTATGGAAAGTACAGAATGCTCGCTTGCAAAGGGTTAAAATATTAATGAACGACACTCGGAAGAAACAAATCTTATTAATTAATTTTAAAGCACAATCAAATACGAACGATTTCTTTTCCATTGTCGAAGTAGTAAGACGGAATAAATTAGCAGTTTTCATGTTGGCTAAAACTTCTGGATTGAAGACTCTTCAAATAATTAGAGCATCTAACACCTTGCTAATGAGGGAGCCGCGCAACATCGCGATATCGTAATAGAAGCGAAGTCGCGAAAAAGGTTTCCGGTTGGAAACGGGGCGGAAAGTTAGACAGGGGGCGAAAGAAGGCAAAGAGAACAGGGTCGAAGCAGGGAGTTAAAAGCTTTGCGTGGTTACTCCCAACTCTAAGAGGTGGATGTAAGGCGGCTTGTAATAAAGTGGGCTTGTTACTTACCCTACGCGCACTGACGTGACATTTTACACAGACGGCTTGTACCCCCGGCTACTTTCTTATCAATTTCTCTTCCTTTTTTTCATATTTCACAAATGAATAAATCGAAAAATTTTAAGTTCAAACAGATTATCGTTTATTTGTTTATGCTTGGAATTGGAATTAAAAAAATCAAAGACGAAATATTCATGGTTATATTTAAAAAAAAAAATAAAACTATTGGGTTAAATAATATTTTTTTTTTTATTATCGATCAAAGTATTAGATATTTATAATTGTCCATCTCAAGATATTTCCTCCTTTGTAGAATTGTATATATTTTCCATATTCTATCCTAATAAAATGAATTTTTATTATAAACGATTCGCTTAAAATTTATTTTGCCGAATTAAAATTCAATATAATATTTAAATTAATTAATATTTTTTAATATTATTGCGTGTCTTTCAAAACTCGTCATCCATCGTGATGAAATTCTTTAGAAATAATATGCCTCCTCCTCTTTAGTGGCCGCAACATCGAATTACACTTCTAAATTCTCCCACGCATCTTCCAAACATTCGATCCCGTGTCACCTGATAGCTACGTGACTTCGAGTCATCTAACCATCTCTGAATATTTGGATTACTTATTCTCACGAGCACTTCTCTGCGGCCACACACAGTTTACGTTAATTGGATCTCGTTTTAAGATAAGAAAAATTTGAACGATAAGTAAATTGGAATTTTTTTTTTATCAAAGAAAATGAAAAAGAAAGTTTTTTTTTTCCTTCTCCATTTTCCCATTTAGATTATATTCGTTGATTTAGATTAGATGATAGTTAGAATTAGAAATTAAACGATGTTAGAATTGAACGAATATTTTGAAAATTGCATAAGACGTGCGTTTATCGACAGATTTTTTTTATTTTTTTTTCATTTTTCAAGGAATTTTTCAATAAATTATTTTTCCATTAGTTACACAAAACTGCGAAGTTGGGATAGACGTAGACGAATGATGTACATACATCATTTCACGATACTACAAAACAAATACGACGAAAAACGTGTAAAACTTAGCAAGTCATGGTCATAAATGAACAAACAAGCCAGACAATATGTCTATGTCACTATCACTAAAGTGTTAATTTCTGAAAATTAAAGTCTCAAAAATATACAACAATTTTACCATGACATCGAAGATTAAATTTATGATTTAAAAAACCCAAACTGCAAATTAATCAACTTCATCAACTAAATCGTTTGAATTTCAGAAACTTAAACGTTAATTTAACATTTTAATCTTAAAATTAAGAACTTTTCAAAAAGTTCAAGTCGATCAGCTTGGCTTCCATTTAGGAATTGATCATACAATTCATTGATTATACTTCTTTCCTCTTCCATTCTATCTACTGTTTCCTTATTTTTTTCTTTTTCTTTTTCTTTCTTTTTTGTTTTTCTTTCAACGAATTTCACGCTGTTTCTAAACTAAATTGCGTTGGACTAACAACTACATTCGCGAGGTTCGAGAACACAACACGGTAAGCGAAAGTAGCCAATCGCCTTTGTTTTCCAGAACTTTGAAGTTGCCAAAGTGATTTATGAAAAAGGTTGTATTCAAGCTGGGGAGGAATGGGTCGAACGAAATCTTCTTGCGATTGTAACTGGGGCGGTTGCCACGGCCTTTGCGCAGGTATATTTTATTATTTTCAAATCACATCCTTTTTTTTTGCTTCTTACGTATCTTACATCTTCGTTACACATATCGAAATTTTGATTTCTCAATATTCGCACGATTATCGAGTGGAATATTAAACAAACTATTTCACTTCATTGTTCATTCATCGAATTTATTATTGAAATTTGTTTTCCATTTTGTTTTTGATTTTAAAAATACTTTTGAAATAAAAATGAAATATGGTGAAACACTATAACGTACATATGTGCTATTCAAATAAACAGAATGGGATTGAATAAATGTTACAACGGGAATAGATGATTCTATGTGCACGTAAATCGAAAAAAAAAAGAATAATATTTTTTTCATTCGAAAGAAATTGAGAAAATTTGTGAATAATGAATACGTGAATTTGATTACAATTATTAATAGAATATTATTCTATATGTATAAGCAGTAAATGTAGAACAAAATTTCAATATTTCAAAACTTATTCCATGATAAATTGGAATAACATTTTTTCAAAAATAATTCAATTGAGAATAATTGAGTCAAATTCGCATACGTATATCTCGCAAATTTTTAATTTCCATTTTTTTTCCAAAAATCAAATCAAAAAAATGTTTTCCTTCTCGATTTATATTTCCACATAGAATTACGCGATTATACACATGTAAAACAGATTCCATTCTGCTTATATATATACATATTTCAGCATGTATATACACGGAATGCTTGAAAATGCGATAGATGTTAATCGTTGCACGAGGCCAACGAAAAAAAAAAAGTCATTTCACACATTAATTTGTGCCAAAATACAACTTGCCGTTCTTTCTTTATTCGATTAAAAAAAAATCATTTTAATTCATTTTAATCTTCAATTTTTAAATTATTAATTCGAAAATTATTAAGAGAATGACCTTACCTTAGAAAATATCATAAGCACAAATTAATCGCACTAACACTTGATCCATCATTATCTGTTCAATTGAACAAATTTCTTTCATCATTAATGTAATTTCCACTGTTATTTCCAGATTTTGGGGATCTGTTTCGCTCAAAATCTTCGAGCAGACATATTCGCTCAGAAGGCAAAGTGGCATTGACAATTCAGAGCCCCCACGGCAGTCTAGCATCTTATTCTAATAGATGCTAATCAATTGCGTTGATCGATTTGGGATAATCGTCCAAGTTCTCGATAAAGGAGACCTTTGACGTGAGAATCGACACCATTCCACGCGACACCAGGATTCAGAAGAAGATCACGAAGAACGAAATCTGAACAAAGTCGACACGATGCAAACGTTTCTTTCATCCCTCGGTTGTTAAAAAAGAAAAGAAAAATATCGAAGATTTTCCGCACTTTTATCTTCGTCGTTTCCCATAAATTATTCGGAAATAAGATATTTCGAAATTTGATCGCACACGTGATGATCCGTTTTCATTTTGTAAATTAGGTATAAGCGTTAATGACGAAGCTGCGAATTATGTTTAAGCGAGTGTATACGGTTTCACAGTTTTATTGATAATTACGATGAATTATCGTTATTATGTTGTCGAGAGACAATGTGTATCGAACTGATACAGCTGTTTCGTTTATTTTATGACGACGACACAATATAGCGTAATACTTGTTGCATATTCTGTATTTTTGTCGTAAAAGTAGCGAGAGAAAATGATTTAGTTTTCGTTTCGTTGTCGCAATGAAAATGATAATTTGTGATAAGTTGAATAATTTCATCATTTTTCTATAATTAAGTATATAAAATAACACTCTGTGTTCAGGTATAAAGATAATTTTATAACATAATGTTATGAAATTGTGATTTGTGATCATATCGTTAAATCATTTATCAAATATTATAATGACAAATGATAAGGAAAAAGGAGAAAGTTAAGAGAAAATTACTTCGAGGGAACAAATTGATTTTAAAATAATATTTTCGATAGTTATAATATAACACATGGACAGTAAGCATATTTTACGACGAAGAAAATTAATTAAAATAATTAATTATTTCATTCGGCAAGCGAAACAAAGAA
>NW_006263644.1:61645-68656 GCF_000469605.1 Apis dorsata | reverse complement strand
TATATATATATATATATATATATATTCGTGCGACACCTATGGATAATTCTATGGGATAATTCTATAATTCAAAATACACGAAAATCGACATATACAAAAATTTCGATTGAGACTCGTTCAAAATTTTGAGTATTACAAATACACAAATATGAGAATACTTGAGATTTAAAGAACCAAATTGTCGAATACTCACTCGATTGTTCTAATTCACGTTCATGTTCGACAAAATTCATTTCAAAATACATAGGATACTTTCAAGAATTTAATCCGATCCGATATTTTCAAGTTCTTGAACATTTTTAATAAGTAATTCAATGCTTATTTAGATTCTCGAATCTCGATATTTATATGTCACAGGATACTTTTGAGACATTTTCAAGTTCTCACACACGCCTCTAGCGAGTATTCGACGAAGCTCGTCTCGAAACACGACGTGAATTCTCTTAATCAATACATTTGTATATCACAACATATTTTAAAAAAAAAAAAAAATTTCCAAAAATATTTTCAAATTCTCGTACATCTTTATATTTATATTATTATCTAGAATCAATCCTTCAAAGGTATCTCACGAATATATCAACATTACGTACACATTCGAATATCGATGTGCAAAGACGTGATCGATCTCAAAAAATTGTCGTTTTGTTCTGAGGAAAAATGCCGATGAGTTCAGATAAGCGAAAGAACGAATTGAACGATCAATTGATCAATGGAGGAAGGACGAAGAAAACGGAATGTTGCTTGCTCGGTTTACGTCGTACAATGGTGTCGAGGTATTAAAGTCGATTGACGCGATGTCGTGGGGGCGCGGTGAACACGGCCGACTTCACCGCACATTAAAGTCTCGTGATACGAGGGGTAAAGCCATACAATACGCGAGTGTTGTACACAATAACTTTCCAACTTGCTCCAATTGGTCGTTAAAATGGTTGCTCGAGCATATTGATCCTGCGTTACACGCCGACACGTTCCCTCTGTCGATAGATTAGGTGCCTGTTGTATCGTATCTCATTACGGTTCAACCCGGTTCAGCACCGATCGATCGGGAACGAAAGCTGGGTGCTAGTTGCTCGATTCGAGTTCGAAAATACTGGATTTTTCCGAACGTTGTTATCAACGTTCCGATTTGTTCGTTAATCGTCGACGTTGCATTTAATAAATGCGTGGCTGTGTGTATAGATTGGGATAGAATTGCTGGAAACGGTGGATCTCGATAATCAGATGATTATATCGCATGGTTGTACGATAGCGACTTGATAATGATGAAAAAAAACAGTATATGTGTATTAATTATTGAAACATTTCGCAAATAATAATTTTAATTCTTTGAAGTCACTTCCGATGTGAATGAAATAAATTGAAATGAGAATAATGGAAACAGAGTTGAATAAACTAGAAAAATAATCATAAGCGCGAAGGATTAAAAATTGTTTATATTTTTGAAACAGAATTAATTTATGATGATTATAAAATTGCAAAGAATTCTTTTTTATTATGAAAGATTAATCGATAATATCAGACTGAACTATCATATTCTCCCAGAGTAATGCAGACAAAAAATTTAAAATCAAAGAAATTTTTTTTATTCAAGAGAAATTAATCTCAATTAAAAGAAATTATCCTGGCGAAGTAATTATTCAATTAAAAATACACATAAGTAATTTTTATCAAAATTATGCTTTTAAAATGATATTACTTGCGAGATGATTTAATAATTTCAATTAAGTATAAATGTTAATTAATGAAACTTGTCTCAAGGCACGTAATAATATCGAAATAATGAAATTACTTGATATTAAGTTATAACCTTTACTCTTTTTATATACACTACGTACTACATTATGTGCTTCCATCGAGGCGCGTTTTGTCAAGGTCTAATGTCGTCATTAGCCGCGGCTCATGCTTCGAGACAAGTCTCACGGATCATTTTACAATGTATCGATTCAAATTGATGATTTTAACCGATTATTAAAAATTAAACGATTGTATTTTTTTATATTTTACTTCTTTTTCGTATTTCAAACGATTGTATTCCACTCTGTACGCAACTTTCCTCGATCGTTTAACAAACAGAGAAAATGTCAGTATATCTCGAAAAATAACGAGCACAACTGGTGACTAATAGTATTATATACATATATTCGCCAATTCAATTTTTTTTTTTATTTTATCCTTCGAAACTCTTTTACTCTATTGATTTTTTTCCTCTTGATTCGAATCAATCAAACTCGTGTAATCTTTTTTCTTGCGAAATTTATTTTATATATAATTATCTATATATATCTTCTCTCTCTCTCTCTTTCTCTCTCTTTCTCTCTCTCTTTTTCTCCTTTAGTTTATTAAACAGCGCAAATACGCTTAATCAATACACGTTTGCTTTTTGGATGGAAAAAAAAAATGAAATTGAATTATTAAAATAAGGATGCCATGCTTCTTGTAAATATTCAACCCATACATTTGTACATATATCCGTACGAACGTACCAAACGGAGTCTTCATACTTTTTTGCGTTCCTAATCCGTATGCAAATGGATAAAAAAAGAAAGAATGAAGGAAAGATATAAAACTTTCTATAAGTAAATGAAAAAAGAAAAATAGATGTTAAGACGAGAGAATTTTTAATCATCTTAATTTTAAAAGTTTCATATCTATGTTAAAAATATACAATTTCTTTAAAATTTTAGTAACCTTTGTATGTAATAAATACATTATCATTTTAATTTTACACACGTGTTAAAATGTAACAAGCAATAAGTTATATTTTAAAAAGAAACCATTTGTTCAATTCAATCATTCCAAAATTCAAGAAAATATATAATAATTTACAGGTGTTATAAAATCAATGTAATTAATTAACGCAAAAAATAATATTTTATATTGCGCATAAATAATGCTTCATAAGGCATATACATATAGATATATACATATATATATATATATATTTCAAAACATTAATGTTAATAATGAAAGAGAGCACGAATACAAAATAGCGAGTATGACAATCATATCGAAAATGCAAAAGCAAAATTATATAATTTACAATATTTTGCAACAATTGCATTAATTGCGTACATACTTTTAACCAATTTTAACCACTTGCACGAAACATTGTGCATCTCGCATTGTGATTAAACTTAATTAATTTCATTTGAAGAGAAATGCATTCTAATTCTAGTCCGTCCGTTTGGTACATCAATTTCGGATATAAATTCAATGTTTTAATTGATTAATGGGACGCGTCGGCAAGACACGTTGGTCCAATCTCTCTCTGTAAAATCTCAAAATTACATTCTATTTTGACGGAAATTAACATTTCAGAAAAGTGATAAATATAGATCAAATAAATCAGTCACGAAATATCTGAATATTTCAAGACCAAATTTATCAAGAACAAATTTCATTTTTATTCACAAAGGGATGTTAAGCAATTCAACAATTCAGAAAAATTGGAAACGATGGGAAAATTTATTAATTTTTGAAGGGATAGTTTCGACCCATGAAACCCATGAAATGAAATCCATTTCTAATTCGAGACGAAATTTTCTTATTAATTTGTATTTATTATGTGAAAAATTGTTATGTTTTTTTTCTGAATTTTTGACTTGCTAAATTTTTCCTTTATCAATTTAGCAAAAAAACAACAATTATATGAAAGTATCGAGTCCAAACTAGTGATAGCATATAAACATATGAAGCGGCTGGCCCGCGTGAAAATGTTTTCAGTTTCGATGAAAATACTCTTTTATAAAGTGGAATATCAAGAAGTGTACGTTCAATCTTGATTTTCTTGTTCTTTCCTCAAATAATTTTTATACGAATATACATATGTACATATACATTAAGATGGTTCTTACAATACGGTATAAATGAAGATTTGTATGGAAAATTTTTTTTCTTTCAAAACTTGTACGATTGTTGTAACCTGTGAATAAATAATATCTGAATATTATTCATGATTGGATAACGATAAAATGTGTTCCAAAAACGTGATATTTTAAACATAAATTTAAAATATCGATATTTTGATATTTTTTGCTCGTACTGTGTATCGATAAGAAATTTTAACTGTTTTACAGGTTTTAACATTTTCTTAAGGCTATAATTTTTCAGCCTAAATTGTTCAACCCTAAATTAAATTGAATTTTAATATGGGATATATTAACACTTTCGTAGTCTTTCGATTTTTTTTTTAAATTTTCAAAAATTTATATACTGTCAGACTTAAAAATTAAAATTATCAAAAAAAAGGTGAAAAAAATATTGTTTATTGATTGCAATTATTGTTAAAATTACAAAATCATATTATCGATAGTTAACTTGATTATAATGATGCTAATTACATATAGACAATCCATTGTAAATTGTTGAAAAGATATATGTAGTTAAAATTACATCAGAAACTACGAATGTGTTAATATAAGATTATAATATTAATTAATAATATTAATATGTAATTGCAGGATAATATTTGTTACAAAAAAAATTATCGACAAAAATTATCCTCTGAATCAAAAAAATTCAGATGAATTTCCGTGTTCTATTATTTCGAAGTTGTTTTATCTCAATATTATGCAAATTTTTAATTAAGTTTTTTAAATAGTAAATTTTTTTCATTATATTTGTTACTACGAATGTCAATATATAACATTAAATCATATGTACATCAATATAATTAATAATATCGAAAATTCATTTCATTCTCTCATTTTTTATATTATTATATTACTTTGATCCATATTATATTATACAGAACAATACATATTTTATTTTATATTTAGATTTATATATTATATCAATAATATAATTGCAAAAATTAGAATGAACTATTTATCCATTAGAAAAGGAAAAAAATGATAAATATCTAAATACATACAAGTAATTCATATAAAATATTATAAGTTAACAATAACTATATAAATTTTTTTTGATATTTAATACTTCACTTTTTCTCATGAATTTAATATCGTTTCATCTTCTACAACTACTGCCTTCAAGAAAAGACAAAGAAAAGATTTCCATAATATACAATATATATACTTTGTACGTATAATATATCACACACATAAATAACTTATACACAAGAAATATATGTCAGTTATTTACTGAGATTATTATAGTATATACTCAATGTATGTACCAAATAAACTATTTCATATAATTTCAGTCATTAATAAGTTTCAATACTTTTAAACTATAAATGTTATAAATATTTAATGGTTTTCATTCAAATATGATAAACCGTGATCATGAATTATTTTATAATTGAGCAACTTAGAGGAAAAATGGTACAAGTGATACTATTTAACTCGAGGAAACTGTGGATAAAGTTAAAGATTAATAAAAAAAACTTGTATATTTTTTCAAACACATTAAAATACAATTTCTAAATATTATCACTATCATTGTAAAACACTATACCATTTTTTTCTCTATGTATATCTCAAATAAAAAAATATATAAGTACTTGCAGATATTATTTTTCTGGAAAACAAATCGATTATATAATTAAATATTTTAATTTCCATGTGTTCAGTGAAACTCGTAATTGTTTAATCATAATCAAATAAAAGGAAAATAATAAATTATGTGCTGATATCTTTGATAAATCTATATAATTTTCATCGTATTAAATTAATTTATTATAATTAATCAGATTTATATATGCTTTTGCGAGATATACTCTGTTTAAAGTAATAAATATGTATGTATATATTTACTACGCGTTTTCATATATTTTCATATATTATATCAGGCCAAATGCACACAGATATTATTATGAATAAGAATAATATCTTCTTGATATCTTTAAATCTAAATTTCATAGCCATTACCTCGATAATATCGCAACGATAAAAATCTATCTGCATTGAATTTAAAAAGTTATTTTTTAAATAAATTAATACCTTGAGAAAAAATTTTCATTTTAATAGATAAATTATTTGATAAATCGTTAGATTAAATTATATCAAAATTAGCAATAATAGTAATAAAAGTTGTGCTGAATGCAGATTTAGAAATGTCCAAATAATATTTCCTAATATACTCTATTCAATGCAATATTTTAACTTAAACTAAATTCGATATAAGAAAAGAAAGTATATATTTAAACAAATTGAACATATTAAATGAATAAAGTATTCTTTACTTCAAATGTGAAAAAAAATCAGATTTTAACAATTGCATATTATATTGCAGTTATTATGTTGTTTTGTTTGCTTATTTAATGTTTCCTTAATTAAGAAATAATAAGATATTACATACGTTTTATATTTTACGTTTTATATTTTCAATTTTTATTTTAATAAATTATATTGTTCCCAAACTTTTTGTTGTTGCCTTATTTCTTCTAAAATTGCTACGTTTATTTACTTATTATTTGTCTCTTTTTTTTTTTTAATAATTCGATCAAAGTATCGAAGACTTTTTCGTTTTAATTTTTATGCATAATATATTATTTTAATTATCTTTTCTTTAAGCTCAAAATAATTAATTTACTTTTATTTCAGTTTTTTCATTCACAATTATTGTCTTGTGAAGGAAACAAAAAAAGAATGTTTATAAAACATCATGTAAATATTGTAATTTAAAGGTAAGAAAATAATTAATCGCTTGAACAATACAATTAATGTGCAAGAGATTATATTATTATAGAACATAAAATTATTGCAATGTCGGCTATGATAAAATTTTTTTTTAAATATAGAAGTAAGTATCGTCATTATATAAATAAATTAGCGTGCCAAATGTTTTTAATCAAAGATTCATTTGTAAATTGATGTGATATTCTTCAAAATTTTATAGAAATAAAAATTTCATGCAATTTTTATTAAAAAATAATTCTACATGTACATAAATAAATATATATATTTGTTTCTCTTCGTATTATTATTCGTAATTTTGTGAAATATTTTGAAAATATATAAAATTACATTTTTTATTATAATATTATATGAATGTATGAATAAATATTTAAAAATATATATATATATAAACTTCACGCAAAATTTT
>NW_006263644.1:48823-61283 GCF_000469605.1 Apis dorsata | reverse complement strand
ATATTTGGATGGAATATTTAAACATATAAAATTTTTACGTAATAATATTTACTTAAATAAATTTTTTTATAAATTTTTTTTATTAAATTATATTTAAAATATTTATCTATAAGAAATATGTTTAAGAAATATTTTCAATATGTTATATTAATTCATATTTCATATTATTATTTAAAAATTGATCTTTTAAACAATTCAGTGTATAATAGCCATGTATAAAGATATATTGAAAGTTATAAATAATTATTATAATAATTATTTTTATCTATAAATTATTCTTCATGAAATCATTATATGATAGAAAATTATTGTAAATGTAAAAATTGCTAACAGGAAGTTCATCATTTTTAAAGATATTCAATGCAATATTTTTTTACATAAATTTGGATTTAATTAATTTCATTAACAAAGAAAATATGATATTTTAGAGAACAAATTCGAAATAAATCTTGATGCAAATTTTTTCTATAAATTTACTACAAAATATCATATTATATTGCATTATATAATGTTTCTTCTTAATACTTAAAGTTTTGTTAATTTTGCAATAATTTTATATATAACATAAAAGTAATCTAAAATGAATTTACTAAATATAATATATATATAATTAAACTGAAGTAGTATAAATAAAAATATAATAAACAAAATATTGATTTCTTCTTCTTCTTGATCTAAATATAATCAAATATTAGTATAGTCTAATCAAATATCTTTATTAATGTAATATAAAGTTCAATAAAAACATTTAAGTATTAAACTATTAGTTAGTAATAAAAATAATAAAATGGAAAAAATATTTAATGTAATTGTAATGTTTTGCGAATCATTTACATTTTCATATATGTATATATTATAGTTTTAATAAGAAGAAACAATAATCTTTTGTACACTGCCGTTATTGTGTTCAATTTTTTCTTCTTTTTTCTTTTAAGTTAACTATCTGAGTAAGCTATTATTCAATATTGTAAAACTATACATATGTAAAATAGATATTAAATAATGCGTATTTTTAAATGTAATAATTGTAAGTGATTGATGTACATAAACCTGTATACTTTTTGCGTAATAATTAAAATGTTGCTGTAACATTTTCTATGGATAAATTGATATTTATACATATATTGTCATATAAACTAAATAAAAAAAATAATCATAATTATGGTTTTCAGAAGTCTATTTAAGAAATACTATATACTATTTAGATCCTATCTAATTTAATGATTTTTACATTAACACTCAATTAAAAATGTTTTATAAAAAATATACGAATTATATATAGATCAATCTGCTGCAAACTGGAAACAAGACAATGCACACACAAAAATTGAAATTTTTTGTATCCTGTCTCAAACAAATCGTATATAATAAGAAAAATGAAAATTAAGTGATAAAATTTGTGATTAAAAACACTTTTAAATCATATATATAGCTATTTAATTAAAATATTAATTTATTTTTGTTAAAATCTAATATATGTTATAATAATTATTTTTGTTATTGATCCTATTTTTTTTTATAGATATTATCAATTGAAATATTTATTATATATATAGTAATCTTACAATCAGACAATATTTAATATCTCTTCCCAAAAATTAATATTTTTTTACAAAAATTTATAATACTGAACAATAAACTTATAAATTATAATATAATATAATAAAATGATACAAACCTTCACATATATTTTATCTTTATTCAAATTCCATCTTCTATTCTTCTTTAATAAGCTCTTTTCATTTAGCATAATCTTCTTTTTTCCTGCGAAGAATTTCTCGAAGTAGGAAACAAATAAAAAATTCTTATAAAAATCATAAAAATGATCATCGATAATAATAATACTTTGATGTAATTTAACTTTGATATAAACACATATAATTGGTTAAGAGATATTTATCATTTTTTTTTTTCTTTTTCGAAAATACAAAAATGAATGAACAAGCAATGATGTACAATTTTAATGCAATAAAAAGTTACGAGATACCTTATTCATGGTATCGTATAAATTATATTGTATTGCGAAATATCTCGTCCGTGTTATAAAATACATTATATCACGAAATTTCTCGTCCAATGAAGTCGTTATAAATTGTATGGTGTCGTGAAGTATTTCGTCCATGAAATTTTATAAAATATATTATATCGAACATTTCGTCCATGGTATCGTACAAATTATATCGCGTCGTGGAATATCTTGTTCAATGACAAATGATTTTATATCCGTGGAGTCGTATAAATTATATTATATCTCAAAATATCTCATCCATCATTGTGAAGCGATTAATTTACTCTTTGCTTTTCTATCGGCTGAGAGGTAATCCAATACCGATGCAAAAGAAATCTTTCATTTTTATCCCCACAATTTAATCTCTATAATTTCGTCCTTTATATACTTTATATACTTCAACATTAATAAATGCTAATTATTATTGCTTAAATTATAAATATTATAAATTATGATATATAACTACTTACCTATTCACATGCATATTACTTATTTATTGTATTTATTTTGCATATCTTCCGCATATGTTACGTTGTATATATGGCGTAACACACTTACATAAATATCTGTAATTAAATCACTGTAAAATATAAATAATTAAGGTGAAATGTAAATAATTAAATAATTATGAATATTTTTAAAAAATAATCAAATATGTTCTTAAATATACAAACAACTATACATTATATCATCATCATATCTCATGATATTAAATTTATCTATTACATTTATATAATTTTGTTACAAATGAATTGTTTATTAAACATATTGTATTTTATTATCAAATAAATAAACTATAATTTAATAGATTATCATTACAATATATAAAAAATAAATATATATTAAAAATACTTGTAAAATATGTTATAAATATATCAATGAAATATTCATTAAAAAATATCTAAATTCTATAAATTATCAAAGATAATTCAATATCGACATTTACAATATTGAAATTATACGTACCAATAATATAATATAATCTTAACATAATATATATGTGACAAAGTTGTGACAAAAACTTATAAATCTTCGTAACGAAGGAACAAAAAAACTGTTCATCTTTAAAATATAAATGTCTCATTATGCAATCTTATACTAACATATATATAAAGCTTGCTCTATACACATTATTTCGTAGTTTAACCAAACTAGCGTAACAACTTCAAACGCTTCATCAATCACACGAACCTGTATTATTTGTAAAGACCATTGTACACATCTCGGTACACAGTCAAGATATTCTGTAACACTTAAATAGCGGCAAACGTAGGCAATTTTTGTTCCTTATGTTGTAATTCTCCCACTTCAGGTCGAGACAAACTTCGAAAGGGAAAACATATCATTTGAGAACTGATCAGTAACAGTAACTTTAAAGGTATAAAGAAGTTAGTCACGAAACTTTAAAAGTTTCTCTCGTTCATCGAATTGATCGTCCGCGACATGATCAAGTTATATATGTGCCTTCTTTTGCAAATATGCGCGATAACAGCAGCAATGAATAAAACTTTCTTAGACACATCAGACAATTTGACATTACTTCGTCTGATGCGTACTTGGATATTGAATAATTTTGGTATGTATTCAGTTGATTTTATTCGTTTCTTGCGACGACATATATTTTTTCACAATTTTGACGATTTTGTAAGAATGTGTTAATTATGAGAAATTATTTGTGTGTGTGTGTGTGTGTGTGTGTGTGTGTTTACATTGGAAACATTGAAAACAGTGAAATTCTTGTGAGATGACTAATTTAAAAAAAAATTTTCAAATAATTCAAATTTCAATTTCAAATTTCTATTAATATTATCAACTTTACTATTATCTCTCGTATAAAATAAAAGGAGAAAAAATTTTGTACGTATAAATCGAGGGAAAAAAACAATATTTTACGATTATTGGATCTTAATTGGAAGAGAATAAAAATAAAAAGATTTTATTAAAACGTTATTTAAACATTATTAAATATGAAATATTTAAGAATTAAAATGAGATTCTTTTTTCATATACATAATATTACAACATAAAAATAACAGAAAAAAAATTATTAAAAATATGCATGTAAATAACTTGAAAGAAAAATGAAAAAATTATTAATTCTCTGAATAATCAACATGGAAAAAATAGAATTTATGTCAAATTACATATTCTCTCTTACTGTAAGATAAACAGATATATTAATACACCAATATATTGATTCTCTTAACTTTTTCTTCTCTTTCAAAATCATCTTTCAGGATGATATTCAATTTTTTTTTCATTTTATTTTTTCTATTTTATGTAAATAATATAACAAATCGAAATATTTCATACAAAACTATGATATTCGAAGCTATAAAATTCAGCATTATTAATAATTTCATAATTAATTTTGTTTTTTTAAATGGAATTAATTAAATTATATATATTTAAGAAAAACAATGTAAATTGTTATTTTTTATAAAAAAATTACTAAATCATTAATAATAATAAATTAAAGTTGAATAGTTGAATAGTTTTTTTAGAGAATATGATCCACATCGACTAATATATCAATAAATACATAATCTTTTTTTAATTTTAATAAATTTTTTTTGAGAAAATATTAATGAAATTTTTCCTGAAGAATTAAATTTGCAGAATATTATTAAATTATCGATAAAGTCTAAAAAGTGAAAAAGGAAAATAAAAAAATGGAATATATTTTCATACTTTGATATAAATGCATCGAAAAAAATACTACAAGTACTCAATAATTGTTCTTTTTGCATAAAAGAAAAAGGACAAAGACTAGATGCACAAAAGGCGGGAATAGTTCAGAAAGAATTTCCAATAAATGTTCCATTTCCTTGCAACGTGACAGGTAATTAAACAAATTTTCAATCAATAGTAAAAGTTGAATAACTGCACGAAAATCAATGAGTACGAAATACATAATAAATTAAAACATGATTCGATCAATTTTTCGAATCATTTCGATCAAAATTATTATCGAATTATTTTATCAAAAAAAAATATTTTAAAAAAGTGACTCAAAAAAAGACGAAGATTTAAAATAAATATTTACAATTTTTCGTTTATTTCTGATATTTCATGGGAAATCATATAATCACTTATACCACTTATATCTCATGCAGTCATACAACTATTATCATCTTTTATTATTGTCAAAATTACATTCATACATAAATTTATAATACTTTCATAAGATCATAAAATTTAATAATCGTTTCGTAATTTGATAATTTAACATTTGTAGGAGGCAGATCTCCCACTGTTCCTGATTCAGTAAATCGATTGAGACCAGGTGATATTGACGTTATTGCCGCGATGGGCGATTCTATAACAACAGGGGCTGGATTACTTGCAACTAATATGATACAGTTAACTATTGAAAACAGGGGTATGATGGCGACTATCGGTGGTGAAGAAACATGGCGAAAAGTTTTGACGCTCCCTAATATCTTCAAAGTACATTCAATGATCGTAAATTTCTAAATGAGAGATGAGCTAGAATTGTTTTTCTTTCATAAAAAAAAATCTTCACTTTGAGTCGTATAAAATTTGATTAATATTATTTTGTATATTGTATGTAAGAATTTTGAAAAAAATCACGATGATCTCTAGTGAGTGTAAAACACTTTTTCGACTGATAAATATTTTTATGTACAGGAGTTTAACCATAATTTGATAGGATATGCGCTTGGAAATTCTTTGACTTCTCATCCAGCTTCGCAATTGAACGTAGGTGAAGGTGGTGCAGTCTCTATGGATATGCCTTACATGGCTAAATTTTTAATTAATAGAATGAAGAAAGATCCAAGGATAGATATAAATAATCATTGGAAGGTTCGTATTTCGTATAAAATACATTATAGTTCTATGGAAATAATAATGATCACGAATTTTTATTAGCAATGATTTTTTTTTAGAACTTAAATAAAATTATTTTTAAAATTAAAATCAAATTAAACGAAAATTATTATTTTAATAAGTGTTAATAAATTGTTCTGATTACGAGTATCGTTATCTAATATCTCTTTTCATATTTTTTTGCAGTTTATATCAATATTGATCGGGCCTAATGATTTTTGCGCCATGTGTAACAATCCTTCTCCGTCCATCATTTTGAAAAATCATAAAAAAGATTTAATTAATACCCTTCGAATATTAAGAGATAATTTACCAAGGAGTTTTGTCGCTGTTATAATATCACCTCATATAAAAGAAATAGTCAAAGCACGTAGAGGAAGATTCTCGTGGAGATGTTATTTGATAAGTACCATAGAATGTCCATGTTTGCTAGCTGTACAATATAAAGAACGAAGACAGGAATATTACGAAATAATAGACAAGTTTGTATAATATATTTAATTGAAATAATCCAAGATTTCGAGATATAAAAGAAAAGTGAAATTTTATTATTCCGGTTATTCTTGGTTAGAGAGTATAAATTAAAATATTTCTAAATTTCTTACAAACGATATGAGATACTGTATTTAAAAAAAAAAAAAATTAAAAAATTTCACTATATTTCAATATATTTTGCAATACGAAAAAATATTTTTATCTGAGAAGAACAGAATTATATAATACAAATTTTTACGTTTATTTTCGATTATACTTTATCGTGAAAAATTATGGTTCGAATCAAAATTAATCCAAATAAAATAAATAAATTTCTTTTATTTTTCACATTTCTACAATTTTTTTTAAACGACTGTTTAATATGGATTGTAATTATAAAATGTAATTTATAATCTATTTTATTTAAATTTTTAGATGGCAAGAATTGGAGGAAGAAATCGTTAATTATCCAGAATTTCATACAAATAACTTTACCGTAATAACTCTTCCAGCTATAAAAAATATAAAAGTTCCGCTCGCTGAAGATGGATTCGCCGATTTATCATATTTTTCCATTGATTGTTTTCATTTGAGTCAAAAATGTCACGCGATATGTAAGTATAACAATTGATGCATTATTATAATGATTTCTTCATTATTCTAATGTTGTAATATTTTTCATATAAGTGGCAAATTATATATGGAACAATCTGTTGGAACCAATTGGTAATAAGTCCGACCACATATCGTATCCAAAATTTTTTAAAAGATTCTTATGTCCTACCTCGGAGAGGCCATATCTAATGACACGTGAAAACTCACGGAATATAATTTGACATTAATTAAAATTTGAATCACGTTCATAATCCATCCAATTAAAATACTAAAAGTATTGAAATTTAGTACAATAGCTAATTTTTTAAATGTTTATAATGTTACTTTGATTATTGAACCAATCTTATTTGTATCAGAACAAAATATTTATTTATATTTCAATAAAATCAAGACTTTTTTTGTATCATATTGTTTTTCTGCATTATTTTTTTTTTTTTTTTTTAGATGATTACACGTATTCTATCCGAGAATATTCTATACCTTGAAATCTATTTTCCATCTAATCATAAAATAAATTAATATAATTTTGAGTAAGTATTTTAATGCTAATACAATAAATTATATAATATAATATAATCTATATCTTTATAGATTTTAAAAAGAAATCGGATATTATAGAATCACTGTAAAAAAAATTCGATTTAATTCATTTATTTAATCTTTTTTTATAATATTTTTTTATAATATTTTAATTTTTCGTTTTCATATTTATAAATCATTCGTCAATTATTAATTTTATTCGATGTATCGTTTAAAATAATTCATTAATTAAAATTTTGATATTATTAATTTTTTATTTATATACTCGAAATAAATATGCATGCTTCAGAATATTTATATTGGTTTGTTTTGAGCATCAATCGGAAAGTTTTTTTTCAATTCTTTGTTCAAACGTTTGGATTAAAGTATATACCATGCACGTTATTGGCAAATATTTTGTATTCTTCGTGCATAATTCAGCATAATTTGAAAAATTACTCACGGAAATCGTGTGTATCATTTCAATTTATAACATAAATGTCACATCATTTTTATTTCCATTGTTTTTATAGAGAATTATATTTAATGAAAATAATAAAAATTTAATTCAAAAATTGAATTAATATATATTATATATTATATATTTGATTCGTGTAAAATATTTTTATAAATCAATTGAAACAATCATTAAAAATTTATCAGTCTTACTATGAAACAAAAGAATATAAAAATTACAATACATATTAAATAACACAATATCAATAATACATACATATACTAAAATATATATCATACTAATTTATTAAAAAATTGTATGATATTATTTCAAGTCTGTTTTATTTTCATAGTTTATCATTAGAATAGTACTTGAGCATTGCTTAAGCAAGCATATTAATAAGTGATTGAGCAAATATTAATCAAGCAATATAATCGATATTTACCGGTTTCATATTAGCCAATATCTAATTTTTTTCCCCTCGATATCTAATTTACTAGAATTAAAAAAACTAGATAAATTTATTTTCCATTTCAATTATTCATGATTAATAATTCTTCTGTGTGTATTTTACATATAAATTTTCATCATTTTATTTTATATTATAAATTTTCTTTTATAGAAAAAAAAATATTATTAATTTTTTTTCTAATAAATCATAAATATAATGAATATAATAAAAATAAATCTTCTGTAAAATGTTCAAATCAAAAGAGATACGAGATAAATAAAATGAATGTAATAACAATTACAAATAAATATATACAATTACAGTATCTTTATTTTTTTTTTTAATAGAAAAATATGGTACATTTGTACGAAAGATTTCCGAGTGATGATCATCGAATAATTTGAATATCAGTAGATGCGATTGTTATTTATTTATTCATACCATGAACTTCCTGGTGGTACGTGGTACCGTTTTAAAAACATCAGCCTCTTTGTCACGTTCCTCGATTTCTTCGTCGGCGGCATATAAAATAATAAAAGATCGGATCGAGCAGACAGAAAATTACTTGCGAACGCTGCAATTACAACTGTTCCAAAATGTAATTTTGGGTTTGAAATGGCTTGTTGATTCATTGAATCAATGGTAGGCACAAATATGAATAATTTGTATGAAAGAGAATACAGTTTATATGTAAATTTTACGATTTTTTGTTTTTTATTCAAAAAATAAATATTAATTTGGGAATATTTTAACTATTTTTTTTTTTTTTTAGATTGCTTTAATTAATTGTTTTGTATCTTCTTTGGCTATTTTTATCATATTTTTAATATTATATTTGGATAGATATAGCAATATTTTGAAAATTAATGATAAAAATAAAATTTGATATTTAATTAATGATAAATATTTTTCCATCTATTCGATAAATGAAATCAATTGCAAATTTTCTCGATGATAAATTTTTTCTATAGATGATGAATAAATCATTTTTTTTTTTTATAAATAATTTCAATCGATTATTACATTCGATTATTAACTCTGATATAGAGAATATGTGATATACAGAATATAAGAGACAATTACTGGCAATTTATTCATTTTCTTAGCAAAAAATTCAGAGAAAAATTATAGAAGAAAATATATTCTAATTATTATACTAGTTTGTTTAATAGATGGAGATATGAAACCACAAATTTCATAAAAATCATATATATATAATAATATATATATTTCTTTTTTTTTTTTTTAGAAGCAGATAATTATTATCTCTATAAAAAAAAACTATTCTTTATAATAAAACTATTATTTATAATAAAAAATTTAATTATTTTAAATATTTCAATCATAATTTTGTAGAAATTATTGTATTTGTATCAAAATAGATAAAGAAAACGTAAATATAATGATGTTGTATGTTAATTCTTAAGTTAATTAATTAATAACTTAGTATTCTTCAATAAAAATTACAAACTTTAAAATTATGTACTTTAAAATTGATATCATCTGATATGTCAACAATAATTCTATTACCATACCGTATGAATGAGATTTATTTGAAACTATAGGCTTTTCAAATAAATCTCAAATGACATTTCAAATTTACCAAATTTATCGTTCAATTACTGTCTATTTTTTCGTATGCACAAAATTGAAACAACGCAACGTGATATTACACGTTACAATTCGTATCAGAATCGTGTTTAATCAAATTTATCATCGATGAATATAATCTCTCGTTATATATCCATTAATATCTCGCTAAATAAAAATATAAATTATTTTATGTGATGCGAATATATCCCGTTCTTCCCTATATCGAGTCAAATTCGAGGGATCAATCTCCTTCGTGACGGCCATTGAATCTCATTGAAAAAACAGTCTACGTTCACGATCAAGGTCCTTGAAAAAGATACGTATTCGCATTTGTATTTACACTCATACATTTTCTGTCCGAGATGGTGGAAAAGCTTAAAAGGGAGGTGAGTGATGCAATTTCAGGCACACTCGGTATCGCTGCAGAGCAAATAACTGAACGGAAAACTTACTCATCGGTTAGAGCATCAATGTGAAAATTTTAATGAACGAAGTGATGACACGAGTGATGGTCAATTTTCAACTTGGTTTGTGTATTTTCTCGCAATTATGCGTACTGGCGGCGTCTCAGAGGACCTTCCTAGACTCACCGTCCAATCTCCTCATATGGCGTGCAATTCGTAATTACCTATTTCATATTTTCGGTACGTGTTCGATTTATTATCTCGTTCGCAGTGTTTTTCTGATAATAGGATAAATTTTGATTCTGAGACGATTATTTTTTTTTAAAGAAATTAATAGAAGTTATGTGAGAATGTACGAGCATGAAGAATCTCTTATGAGATATTTTCGTTAAAAAAAAAGTAGAATTTTGTCGAGACATTGATGGATTTCAAGCAGTGCTGAATGTATAATAAGTAGAAAAATTAATAAGTTAGAAATATATTTGTTTGAACATATAATATATCAATCGAAGAGATTTCATAGCAAAAATACAATAATTTGAATGATCAATCTAAAATAATTCTAATTCCATTCTAAATTTTGAATTAGTCTGAATAGACTTGGACTAATATTTTTTTCAGAAACAGTGATTGAAAAATACTATAAGTAATTAATATTTATCTTACAGAAAATGACGAACGAACTCCAACGAATTTTCAAAAAAAAATTCAATTGGACGTTCCATTTCCTTGCAACGTAACAGGTACTTAAGCAAATTCAATTATTATCAAAATTCTCGTAAAAAATTAGTTTTATATATTCATCATTGCCCAATTTGAATTAAATTCTTTGCTTGAAAATTTGATATTGTAAATTTCTAAAAGTACAAATTTTAAACTATTTTCATACGTGTAATAAATATATAAACCTGCTAATTTCATATAACTAATCCTGTTTAAAATACATACAATGACATTCAAGCTATAGTGTAAAATTTTGACTTGATTTTCTTTAGGCGGTAGATCTCCTAAAATTCCGAATTCGGTCCATCGTTTGAGGCCAGGTGACATAGATGTGATTGCGGCAATAGGGGATTCTTTGACAGCTGGTTCTGGAATTTTTGCGAAAAATCTATTGGAAATATTCGTGGAGAACAGAGGGGTGCAGGCGAACATCGGTGGTAAAGGGACTTGGCGGACGTATCTTACCCTCCCCAATATCCTCAAAGTACGATTAATGATTATAAATTGATGAATTGATTGAAAATGATATAACTATTGAATAGCAGCGCGAATTAAGTACGTTCTTTTTTCTTTTTTTTTTTTCTTTTTTTTTTTTTTTTGATAGAAAGATTTTATTGTTATGTGACGTATTATGTAGGAATACAACCCCAAGTTAATAGGTTACGCGCTTGAAGATTCTTTAACTTCTCAATCAGCTTCGCAGTTGAGCGTTGCTGAGATCGGCGCTATGTCTAAAGATTTGCCTTTCATGGCTAAATATCTAATCAATAAAATAAGGAAGGATGGTAGAATAGACGTAAAGAAGCATTGGAAGGTTCGTAATAATAATAATTATCATTATATTATCCGATAACAAGATAATTGAACGATATGACTAATTTAAAATTTAAAATTCATATATTCAATGATATTACTTTTTTTTTATGATATCAGTTAAGAAAATATTTTCTTGGAATAATAAAAATTTACTCGACTTAAATTCTAATTAAATATGATAAATTTCAGAATGTAATAAGTAGGAAATATGTATTGAAAATATTAATTAAAAAAAATTATAAAATTGAATGAGAATTTTCTCAAGAATAATTATACAATAATAACGATTATTTTTTATAAGTTAAATATTAAAATATGAAATTAACTATATTTTTCGATTACAAATTCAAATAAAATATACGTATATATTTATATATTTTCTAATTGCTTTTGGAATATTGAATCAGTTTCCAAAATATTTCTTACTTGTTACTTGTATATATATATATGGTGTCTCTGAATTTATAATAAAACTTAAGAGAGGATGATTTTTTGTTTAAAAATCAAAAATATAGAGTAAAATTTCCATATGAATTATTATTTAAAAA